>NC_058081.1:41873377-42131479 GCF_014858855.1 Bufo gargarizans | reverse complement strand
CGGCCAGGACTGGGCGCTACCGTGCGGTGCTGAGGTTCGGTCCTGCCCCATTCATTATAATGGGGATCAGTGGAGATCTGGCCACAACCTGGCAAATATGCCAAGACGCGGCCGGACGAAAACTGCTTTGCGCAGCGTTATTTGTCTGGGCGCCCGTTGATGTTAAACAAGCCTTGATCAGGGAATAGCAGACTGTATAATACACAGCGGAAGGCACTATATAGTACGCGACAGCAGACAGTACATGGGAGGTACGGTACACTATATAATTCATAGGTGGGTAGGGGAAGGGGCCAGGGCACAAGTAGTGGGAGGTACCAGAGATGGGTATGGGCATGGGGGCCCAATTCAGATTCTTGCTATAGACCAGGGATGCCCAACCTGCGGCCCTCCAGCTGTTGCAAAACTACAACTCCCACCATGCCCTGCTGTGCGCTGATAGCTGTAGACTGTCTGGGCATGGTGGGAGTTGTAGTTTTGCAACAGCTGGAGGGCTGCAGGTTGAGCATCCCTGGCCTACAGCTGGGCATGATGGGAGTTGTAGTTTCACAACAGCTGGAGGACCACAGGTTGAGCATCCCTGGCCTACAGCTTTCAGTGGGGCATGATGGGAGTTGTAGTTTTACAACAGCTGGAGGACCACAGGTTGAGCATGCCTGTCCTAGACAGAAAAAAACAAACACGCCTGCCTAGTGGGTGTGCCCTCCTTTATAGGGGGGTTAATTAGTCTGATTTACTAATGAGTTATCGTCTGTCCTAGACATTAACCCTTTGTGTGTGCTGCCTGAAGGACGATAAGGAAAGATAGAAGATAGATATTAGATAGATAGATTAGGTCAGGCATGGCCAACCTGCGGCTCTCCAGCTGTTATAAAACTACAACCCCCACGATGCCCTGCTGTAGGCTGATGGCTGTAGGTAGTCTGGGCATGCTGGGAGTTGTAGTTTTGCAACAGCTGGAGTGCCTCAGGTTGGCCATCCCTGGATTAGGCCTTCTTGCATAGAATGTGTTAGAAGGATCCCTATGATGCAGTGTGCACTGGAAGGGTTAATCCCCTTCCTCGGATTTTCCACCCTTCGTTAGCTGTATTTGACCAGTAAAGCTGAGCGGCGGTGCTCCCCGTATACATCATGCTCACAGTGGCATGGACGGTGCGGTGTTTATCCTGGCATTAGTGATGTTTGGCCACAGCTCACCCCAATCCACCCAGAACGGATGGACTGCGCTCTCCGCACGCAGGAGAATGAGCCGTCACCTGCATTTTTCCTTCCTTCTCGTGTACGAATTGTGTTTTAGTGAAAAGCGTGAAATCTTCCTTCACTCCTCTCCAAACAAATATTGATCCCTGACGGATCTCTGTTCCACTGGGCGGCGGTTGTGCACACAACCCTGAACATGGCGCTTAAGTAGGAAAGTGCCAGGAAATAAAGATGAATGGACGTGTGAGAGGCAAATGGGCAGAGAGACGGGCGTGACAAGTAACCACAGAGCCGCACTCCACCATGACCGCCTTCAGCTCCGGAGATTAAAACATTACGATTATTATCTTAAGGATAATAAACACAGCGATGTCACAGTACAGGGATAATAAACAGTGTGATGTCACAGTGCAGGGATAATAAACACAGTGATGTCACAGTACAGGATAATAAACACAGTGATGTCACAGTACAGAGATAATACACACAGTGATGTCACAGTACAGAGATAATAAACACAGCGATGTCACAGCACAGGGATAATAAACACAGTGATGTCACAGTACAGAGATAATACACACAGTGATGTCACAGTACAGAGATAATAAACACAGCGATGTCACAGTACAGAGATAATAAACACAGCGATGTCACAGTACAGGATAATAAACACAGCGATGTCACAGTACAGGATAATAAACACAGTAATGTCACAGTACAGGATAATAAACACAGTGATGTCACAGTACAGAGATAATACACACAGTGATGTCACAGTACAGGATAATAAACACAGTGATGTCACAGTACAGGGATAATAAACACTGTGATGTCACAGTACAGAGATAATAAACACTGTGATGTCACAGTACAGAGATAATAAACACAGTGATGTCACAGTACAGAGATAATAAACACAGCGATGTCACAGTACAGGATAATAAACACAGTGATGTCACAGTACAGAGATAATAAACACAGCGATGTCACAGTACAGAGATAATAAACACAGCGATGTCACAGTACAGGATAATAAACACAGCGATGTCACAGTACAGGATAATAAACACAGTAATGTCACAGTACAGGATAATAAACACAGTGATGTCACAGTACAGAGATAATACACACAGTGATGTCACAGTACAGGATAATAAACACAGTGATGTCACAGTACAGGGATAATAAACACTGTGATGTCACAGTACAGAGATAATAAACACTGTGATGTCACAGTACAGAGATAATAAACACAGTGATGTCACAGTACAGGATAATAAACACAGCGATGTCACAGTACAGGATAATAAACACAGTGATGTCACAGTACAGAGATAATAAACACAGCGATGTCACAGTACAGGATAATAAACACAGTGATGTCACAGTACAGAGATAATAAACACAGCGATGTCACAGTACAGAGATAATAAACACAGTGATGTCACAGTACAGAGATAATAAACACAGCGATGTCACAGTACAGGATAATAAACACAGTGATGTCACAGTACAGAGATAATAAACACAGTGATGTCACTGTACAGGGATAATAAACAGTGATGTCACAGTACAGGGATAATAAACACAGTGATGTCACAGTACAGAGATAATAAACACAGCGATGTCACAGTACAGACATAATAAACACAGTGATGTCACAGTACAGGATAATAAACACAGTGATGTCACAGTACAGGGATAATAAACACAGTGATGTCACAGTACAGAGAAAATACACACAGTGATGTCACAGTACAGAGATAATAAACACAGCGATGTCACAGTACAGAGATAATAAACACAGCGATGTCACAGTACAGGGATAATAAACACAGTGATGTCACTGTACAGGGATAATAAACAGTGATGTCACAGTACAGGGATAATAAACACAGTGATGTCACAGTACAGGGATAATAAACACAGTGATGTCACAGTACAGGGATAATAAACACAGTGATGTCACAGTACAGAGATAATAAACACAGCGATGTCACAGTACAGAGATAATAAACACAGTGATGTCACAGTACAGGATAATAAACACAGTGATGTCACAGTACAGGGATAATAAACACAGTGATGTCACAGTACAGAGAAAATACACACAGTGATGTCACAGTACAGGATAATAAACACAGTGATGTCACAGTACAGGGATAATAGTGATGTCACAGTACAGGGATAATAAACACAGTGATGTCACAGTACAGAGATAATAAACACAGCGATGTCACAGTACAGAGATAATAAACACAGTGATGTCACAGTACAGAGATAATAAACACAGTGATGTCACAGTACAGAGATAATAAACACAGTGATGTCACAGTACAGGGATAATAAACACAGTGATGTCACAGTACAGGGATAATAAACACAGTGATGTCACAGTACAGGATAATAAACCCAGCGATGTCACAGTACAGAGATAATAAACACAGCGATGTCACAGTACAGGGGGTAATAAACACAGCGATGTCACAGTACAGAGATAATAAACACAGAGATGTCACAGTACAGGATAATAAACACAGTGATGTCACAGTACAGAGATAATAAACACAGTGATGTCACAGTACAGAGATAATAAACACAGCGATGTCACAGTACAGGATAATAAACACAGTGATGTCACAGTACAGAGATAATAAACACAGTGATGTCACAGTACAGAGATAATAAACACAGTGATGTCACAGTACAGGATAATAAACCCAGCGATGTCACAGTACAGAGATAATACACACAGTGATGTCACAGTACAGGGATAATAAACACAGTGATGTCACAGTACAGGGATAATAAACACAGTGATGTCACAGTACAGAGATAATACACACAGTGATGTCACAGTACAGGGATAATAAACACAGTGATGTCACAGTACAGGGATAATAAACACAGTGATGTCACAGTACAGAGATAATACACACAGTGATGTCACAGTACAGAGATAATAAACACAGTGATGTCACAGTACAAGGATAATAAACACAGTGATGTCACAGTACAGGATAATAAACACAGTGATGTCACAGTACAGGGATAATAAACACAGTGATGTCACAGTACAGAGATAATAAACACAGCGATGTCACAGTACAGGGGGTAATAAACACAGCGATGTCACAGTACAGAGATAATAAACACAGTGATGTCACAGTACAGAGATAATAAACACAGTGATGTCACAGTACAGAGATAATAAACACAGTGATGTCACAGTACAGGGATAATAAACACAGTGATGTCACAGTACAGGGATAATAAACACAGTGATGTCACAGTACAGAGATAATAAACACAGCGATGTCACAGTACAGAGATAATAAACACAGTGATGTCACAGTACAGGATAATAAACACAGCGATGTCACAGTACAGAGATAATAAACACAGCGATGTCACAGTACAGGGATAATAAACACAGCGATGTCACAGTACAGGGATAATAAACACAGTGATGTCACAGTACAGGATAATAAACCCAGCGATGTCACAGTACAGAGATAATAAACACAGCGATGTCACAGTACAGGGATAATAAACACAGCGATGTCACAGTACAGGATAATAAACACAGTGATGTCACAGTACAGAGATAATAAACACAGTGATGTCACAGTACAGAGATAATAAACACAGCGATGTCACAGTACAGAGATAATAAACACAGTGATGTCACAGTACAGGGATAATAAACACAGTGATGTCACAGTACAGGATAATAAACACAGTGATGTCACAGTACAGAGATAATAAACACAGAGATGTCACAGTACAGGATAATAAACACAGTGATGTCACAGTACAGAGATAATAAACACAGTGATGTCACAGTACAGAGATAATAAACACAGTGATGTCACAGTACAGAGATAATAAACACAGTGATGTCACAGTACAGGGATAATAAACACAGTGATGTCACAGTACAGGATAATAAACACAGTGATGTCACAGTACAGGGATAATAAACACAGTGATGTCACAATACAGAGATAATAAACACAGATGATGTCACAGTACAGGATAATAAACACAGTGATGTCACAGTACAGAGATAATAAACACAGCGATGTCACAGTACAGAGATAATAAACACAGTGATGTCACAGTACAGAGATAATAAACACAGTGATGTCACAGTACAGAGATAATAAACACAGCGATGTCACAGTACAGGATAATAAACACAGTGATGTCACAGTACAGAGATAATAAACACAGTGATGTCACAGTACAGGATAATAAACCCAGCGATGTCACAGTACAGAGATAATACACACAGTGATGTCACAGTACAGGATAATAAACACAGTGATGTCACAGTGCAGGGATAATAAACACAGTGATGTCACAGTACAGAGATAATACACACAGTGATGTCACAGTACAGGGATAATAAACACAGTGATGTCACAGTACAGGGATAATAAACACAGTGATGTCACAGTACAGAGATAATACACACAGTGATGTCACAGTACAGAGATAATAAACACAGTGATGTCACAGTACAAGGATAATAAACACAGTGATGTCACAGTACAGGGATAATAAACACAGTGATGTCACAGTACAGGGATAATAAACACAGTGATGTCACAGTACAGAGATAATAAACACAGCGATGTCACAGTACAGGGGGTAATAAACACAGCGATGTCACAGTACAGAGATAATAAACACAGTGATGTCACAGTACAGAGATAATAAACACAGTGATGTCACAGTACAGGATAATAAACCCAGCGATGTCACAGTACAGAGATAATACACACAGTGATGTCACAGTACAGGGATAATAAACACAGTGATGTCACAGTATAGGGATAATAAACACAGTGATGTCACAGTACAGAGATAATACACACAGTGATGTCACAGTACAGGGATAATAAACACAGTGATGTCACAGTACAGGGATAATAAACACAGTGATGTCACAGTACAGAGATAATACACACAGTGATGTCACAGTACAGAGATAATAAACACAGTGATGTCACAGTACAAGGATAATAAACACAGTGATGTCACAGTACAGGATAATAAACACAGTGATGTCACAGTACAGGGATAATAAACACAGTGATGTCACAGTACAGGGATAATAAACACAGTGATGTCACAGTACAGAGATAATACACACAGTGATGTCACAGTACAGGGATAATAAACACAGCGATGTCACAGTACAGGGATAATAAACACAGTGATGTCACAGTACAGGGATAATAAACACAGTGATGTCACAGTACAGAGATAATAAACACAGTGATGTCACAGTACAGAGATAATAAACACAGTGATGTCACAGTACAGGGATAATAAACACAGTGATGTCACAGTACAGAGATAATAAACACAGTGATGTCACAGTACAGAGATAATAAACACAGTGATGTCACAGTACAGGGATAATAAACACAGTGATGTCACAGTACAGAGATAATAAACACAGTGATGTCACAGTACAGGGATAATAAACACAGTGATGTCACAGTACAGGGATAATAAACACAATGATGTCACAGTACAGAGATAATAAACACAGTGATGTCACAGTACAGAGATAATAAACACAGTGATGTCACAGTACAGAGATAATAAACACAGTGATGTCACAGTACAGAGATAATAAACACAGTGATGTCACAGTACAGAGATAATAAACACAGCGATGTCACAGTACAGAGATAATAAACACAGTGATGTCACAGTACAGAGATAATAAACACAGTGATGTCACAGTACAGGGATAATAAACACAGTGATGTCACAGTACAGGGATAATAAACACTGTGATGTCACAGTACAGAGATAATAAACACTGTGATGTCACAGTACAGGGATAATAATCACAGCGATGTCACAGTACAGGGATAATAAACACAGTGATGTCACAGTACAGAGATAATAAACACAGTGATGTCACAGTACAGGGATAATAAACACAGCGATGTCACAGTGCAGGGATAATAAACACAGTGATGTCACAGTACAGGGATAATAAACATAGTGATGTCATAGTAAAGGATAATAAACACAGTGATGTCACAGTACAGAGATAATAAACACAGTGATGTCACAGTACAGGGATAATAAACACAGTGATGTCACGGTACAGAGATAATAAACACAGTGATGTCACAGTACAGGGATAATACACACAGTGATGTCACAGTACAGAGATAATAAACATAGTGATGTCATAGTACAGGATAATAAACACAGTGATGTCACAGTACAGAGATAATAAACACAGTGATGTCACAGTACAGGGATAATAAACACAGTGATGTCACAGTACAGGGATAATACACACAGTGATGTCACAGTACAGGGATAATACACACAGTGATGTCACAGTACAGGGATAATACAAACAGTGATGTCACAGTACAGGATAATACACACAGTGATGTCACAGTACAGGGATAATAAACACAGTGATGTCACAGTACAGGGATAATAAACACAGTGATGTCACAGTACAGGGATAATAAACACAGTGATGTCACAGTACAGGGATAATACGCACAGTGATGTCACAGTACCATACCTCCCAACTTTAGAAGAGAAAGAAGAAGGGCATTATGTTCGGTGCAAATTTTTCCTGCACTAGGCTAAGCCTCTAACTTCTCCTAAAACATAACTAAACACCTAATCCCACCCAGTCCCCTAAATGCCCCCACATAGTAATTATTCCACTTTATGCCACCACTCAGCAGTTATGCCAGCATTGTGCCCCTTTATAGATTATGCCCAGATCTGTGCCCCTTCACAGTAGTTATACCTATGTACCCCCTCACAGTAATATGCCCAGCTGTGCCCCCTCACAGTCTCTGATTACTATGGAAGTGGGCACAGCTCCTAGAGGACGGGGCATACCTATCCCGTACCAAGACCGCAGGACAACGACTGAAATCCGGGATTGTCCCGCCGGATCTGGGACGGTTGGGAGGTCTGCAGTACCCAATGGCCCAGAGGGTGTAACCTTAGACCGGCTGTCTAGGCCTGCACCAGGCTGGTGCAGGGACAGACAATGCATGCAGTAATGTCACAATAGTGGGATCATGCACACAGTGACATCTTGTCACAGCAACAATGGAGGAATAATGCAACAGTAGGTATTGCTGTGGGGCTCTATAAAACCTGGGGCCCAATTCAATTATTCCTGCCCCTTTACTTTATCCATAGTCATCAGTAATTGCACCTTAGTTGTAAATGAGCCCCTTAATTGTTGTCCCCCGTAGCGGCTGCTCTGCGGGTCTCGAAGTGATTCCTCTTCTACCATCTAAAAACCACATAAATACAGACCTCGTGTTAAAGGGTTAGATCTACAAGGTCCCCCAAAATCTATAAGGCCCCCCATATGCCCGGGCCTCCCACAGAGGTTGTACTTACCTCGCTCGCCGGCACCCGCTTCTGATGCTGGCACGGCCGCCGCTGCATTTCCCGTCACGTGGATGAAAACATCTGGGGGGAAGCCAATAGAAGGCCGCGACTGGAACGAGCCTCCTAGTGTCACCCGCGATGCTAGGGAGGCTCGTTTCCGTCGAGGCCTGGTATTGGCTGCTCCCCAGTTGTCGGATGTTTTCATCCGCTCGACGGGGAGATGCAGCGGTGGCCGCGCCGGCATCAGAAGCAGCGTGGGTGATGGGGAGCAAGGTAAGTACAATCTGTGTCAGGGGCCCGGGCATATGGGGGGGGGGGGCCTTATAGACCTTAGATAACCCCATTAAGTGATTGCGACTGGAGAAAACGGCAAGGCTCGCAACAGGATATAGAGACCTCCATATACTATCGGAACGCGTTTCCCCAGTGTCAATGGTTGATCAGGGGATTATTATAATGTGGAGATCGCCCTATACAGTCAGCCACTCTGACACGTACACAGCAAATATTCCAAGAACGAAAAAGGCCGCTAGGACCAAACCTCCTTGTTGATATACCGTATTTACCGCACTATAAGACACACTTTTTGTCCCCGAAAGTGGGTGGAAAATGGCGGTATATCTTATAATGCGAGTACTAAGGAATCATTCATTATGGAAGTGCTCATTACTACAGTAGGACCAGGGAGCGGTGAATATAGCAGGTGCTGGCTTTACTCACCGCGCCCCGGTCTCTGGGCGCCGTAGCTTCCATTATAGGGGCACTATGGCATGCACTGTTATAGGGGTACTGTGCCAGCTACCATTATAGGGGCACTATGGCATGCACTGTTATATGGGTACTGTGCTACCTTCCATTATAGGGGCACTATGGCATGCACTGTTATAGGGGTACTGTGCCAGCTACCATTATAGGGGCACTATGGCATGCACTGTTATATGGGTACTGTGCTACCTTCCATTATAGGGGCACTATGGCATGCACTGTTATAGGGGTACTGTGCCAGCTACCATTATAGGGGCACTATGGCGTGCACTGTTATAGGGGTACTGTGCTATCTTCTATTATAGAGGCTCTATGGCATGCACTATTATAGGGGTACTGTGCCAGCTACCATTATAGGGGCACTATGGCGTGCACTGTTATAGGGGTACTGTGCTATCTTCTATTTTAGAGGCTCTATGGCATGCACTATTATAGGGGTACTGTGCCAGCTACCATTATAGGGGCACTATGGCGTGCACTGTTATAGGGGTACTGTGCTATCTTCTATTATAGAGGCTCTATGGCATGCACTATTATAGGGGTACTGTGCCAGCTACCATTATAGGGGCACTATGGCATGCACCATTATAGGGGTACTGTGCCCGCTACCATTATAGGGGCACTATGGCATGCACCATTATAGGGGTACTGTGCCAGCTACCATTATAGGGGCACTATGGCATGCACCATTATAGGGGTACTGTGCCAGCTACCATTATAGGGGCACTATGGCATGCACCATTATAGGGGTACTGTGCCAGCTACCATTATAGGGGCACTATGGCATGCACCATTATAGGGGTACTGTACTATCTTTCATTATAAAGGCACTATTTCATGCAGTGTTATAGGGGTACTGTGCCAGCTACCATTATAGGGGCACTATGGCATGCACTGTTATATGGGTACTGTGCCAGCTACCATTATAGGGGCACTATGGCATGCACCATTATAGGGGTACTGTACTATCTTTCATTATAAAGGCACTATTTCATGCAGTGTTATAGGGGTACTGTGCCAGCTACCATTATAGGGGCACTATGGCATGCTCTATTATAGGGGTACTGCGCTATCTACCTTTATAGGACACTATGGCATGCACTATTATAGGGGTACTGTGCTAGCTACCATTATAGGGGCACTATGGCATGTAGTATTATAGGGGTACTGTGCTAGCTACCATTATATGGGCACTATGGCATGCAATATTATAGGGGTACTGTTCCAGCTACCATTATAGAGGCACTATGGCATGTAGTATTATAGGGGTACTGTGCTAGCTACCATTATATGGGCACTATGGCATGCACTATTATAGGGGTACAGCGCTATCTACCTTTATAGGACACTATGGCATGCATTATTATAGGGGTACTGTGCTACCTTCCATTATAGGACACTATGGCATGTACTATTATAGAGGTACTGTGCCAGCTACCATTATAAAGGCACTATGGCATGCTCTATTATAGGGGTACTGTGCCAGCTACCATTATAGAAGCACTATGGCATGTACTATTATAGGGGTACTGTGCCAGCTACCATTATAGAAGCACTATGACATGCACTATTATAAGGGTACTGCGCTATCTACCTTTATAGGACACTATGGCATGCACTATTATAGGGGTACTGTGCTAGCTACCATTATATGGGCACTATGGCATGCACTATTATAGGGGTACTGTGCTAGCTACCATTATATGGGCACTATGGCATGCACTATTATAGGGGTACTGGCACAGTACCCCATTTTAGGGGCACTATGGCGCGCAGAGCTCACAGCCTGGGAGAAGGAGACGCCCAGGAGAACAAGGGCAGTCTCCTCCTACTATAACCAAGTGACCGAAGATACCGGAGGACATAGCAGGAGAACGGAGCGGCGCCCAGGGATAATAGTAAGTGCAGTGAGATCCCTGGGCGCTGCTCTATATATCATGATACTTAGTTCACAATTTTTTGCCAGATGAAAGGTCCTCTTTAATGATTGTGGCACGTGCCATGAATCCAGGTTTGGATTTAAAACATTGCAAATAAAGTTGCTTTCCAGTAGAAGGATGGAGTAGGAAAACTGGAGGAGCTTTTCTAGACATCTGGTAAATCTGGAATAAACTACGCCAATACAGACTGAAGCAAAACTGACTTCAGATATTATCCTCCTGATAAATTTCCCCCAAAATTGTTACCTGATGGTCTGAATAAAGCCATCGAATCAGTAAAGAAACAGCGCCCTCTGCTGGCCATTCCATGGTATGTCATTGTGTGTCACACTGCAGCATTTTCTGCAGCGTTTCTGAATGACACCACTGAATAAACAGCGCCCTCTGCTGGCCATTCCATGGTATGTGATTTTCACACTTTGGGGGAACATTTATCAAATGTGATACGTTGGTTTCGTGGCAAAAAAAAGTCACAAGCCATGGCAACTGCAACGTTTTCTGCGACATTTCATGATCCTCGGAGCGATCTGTGTTTCAGAGCGAAAAGTGAGATTAGACCTGTGATTATGGCTCATTATTTTTACAAAAGTTGCAAAAAAGTCGCAGCCTACGCCAGGCAAACCTCTTTTACACATATAGGTGTTAACCACATTCTACTCTTGCCAGATTTATTAACACTTTCATCCCCGGAAGGTTTTTGATTTTTGCGTTTTAGTTTTTCACTCCCTGCCTTAACTTTTTTATTTTTCTTCTCACATAGTTGTATGAGGACTTGTTTTTTTTGCACTAAGTTGCACTTTCTAATTCCAACATTTAATATTGCATATGATGTAGCAGTGGGGAGCTGGAAACAAATTCCTAATGGGGTGAAATTGGAAAAAAAAGCTATTCCACAACAGTTTTCTGGGTTTCGTTTTTACGGCGTTCCCTATACGGTAAAACTGACCTGTTACTTTCATTCTCCAGGTCAGTACGATTATGGCGATACCACACTTGTATCGCTTTTGTTGCATTTTAATACTGAAAAAAAAAAAAAACTTTGAATTTTATTTTTCTTTTTATGGCCATATTCAGACCTCTATAACTTTTTTGTAGTTATATTTACAGAGCTGTGTCGGGGCTCATATTTTTCCGGGGCGATCTGTGCTTTTAATTGATACCATTCTGGGGTAGGTAAAACTTTTTGATCACTTTTTATTCAATTTTTCGAGGAAGGTGAAGCGACCAAAAAACAGTGAATCGGCCATTTTGACTTTTTTTTCCCATTTTGCCGTTTGCCATAAGGGAAAAATATTTTTATATTCTATTATTACTGGCATTTTCGCACGTGGTGATACTCATGATGTGTATTCTTTTATTGTTTACATTGTTTTAATTTACATTTTGGGGAAAGGGGGTGATTTGAATTTTTATATTTTTACATAAAATTTTTAAAAACTCTGCCACAGGAACTAATGTGCAGCAGCTTCAGTTCATTCCGGGTTCTAGCACATTCAGATGCCGTGGTCACATTTGACTACGGCATCTGAAGGGTTAAGGCCCCATGCACACGGCCGTTGTTCACGGCCGTGTGCGGGCCGTGGAACCGCGGCCTGGATCCCTTCCTGTGAGCTGGAGCGCACGGCGTCACTGGTTGCTAGGACGCCGTGCGCCCCCTGCTGCCGGCACAGTACAGTAATACACTGGTATAGATCGTACCAGTGTATTACTGTTCTGTGCCGGCAGCAGGGAGCGCACGGCGTCATAGCAACCAGTGACGCCGTGCGCTCCTGCTCTCAGGAGGGATCCAGGCCGCGGTTCCACGGCCCGCACACGGCCGTGAACAACGGCCGTGTGCATGGGGCCTAAAAGTCCTTGATCGGCGGTAACATTAGCCGCGGGTGTCTGCTGTATGAAACAGCAGGCACCTTGTGTCTATGGCGCCCACTGCACGTGTGAGCTGGAGCCATCTTTAAAGTACATGTACGGAGTTGGTTGGGAAGGGGTTAAGGGGCACAAGTGAATGGGTCCGCGATCCGCTGCAGCTGCCCCACTGTCGGTGTTCGTGTATTGCGGGCCGCAGCAGGGCCATGGGGCGCACAAGTTCGTGTGCAGGAGGCCTTAGTCAGGTAAACCATTATGACATCACAAGTGGGTTATTCATGGAGGGTGTGACATCACAAATGGATCTTAGTAAGGTAAACCACTGTGACATCATATACAGGTTACTCATGGAAGGTGTGACATCACAAGTAAGTTTTAGGCCTCTTGCACACGACCATATGGCTTTTTCAGTATTTTGCGGTGCACAAAAAACGGATCCGCAAAAAATATGGATGACGTCCGTGTGCATTCCGTTTTTTGCGGAACGGAACAGCTGACCCCTGATAGAACAGAACTATCCTTGTCCATTAAGCGGACAATAATAGGACATGTTCTATCTTTGAACAGAACGGAAATACGGAAACGGAAGGCATACGGAGTTCCTTTCGTATTTTTTGTGGATCCATTGAAATGAATGGTTCCGTATACGGTCCGTATACGGAACACAAAAAATGGAATGTAAATGGGAAAAAAAACGTTTGTGTGCAAGAGGCCTTAGGGTTCGTTCACACGAACGTGTGCTGCCCATTGCCGTATTGCGGACCGCATTTGCGGATCCGCAATACATGGGCACGGGTCCGTGTGCATTCCACATCATGGATACGGACCCATTCACTTCAATGGGTCTGCAAATCCAGAGATGCGGAATGGAAGCACGGAGCGGAACACTATGGAAGCACTACGGAGTGCTTTCTGGCGTTCCGTTCCGTGCCTCCGCACTGCAAAAAGATAGAACTTGCTCTATCTTTTTGCGGAACGGAGGGATCGCGGACCCATTCAAGTAAATAGGTCCGCGATCCTCATGCGGCTGGGCCGCGGTCGGTGCCCGTGCATTGCAGCCAGCAATTTGCGTACCACAGCACGGGCATGGGGTTCACACAGTCGTGTGAATGAGCCCTTAGTCAGATAAACCATTATGACATCACAAGAGAGTTTTCCTCGAGTAAAGTATGACGTCATGAGTGGGTCACTCGTGTAAGGTGTTCTGATATCACGGGCGAGATTTAGTCAGGTAAACCACTGTGACATCACAAGTGTGTTATGTATGGAAGGTGTGACATCACAAGTGGGATTTAGTCAGGTAAACCGTTGTGACATCATGAGTAGGTTTTTCATGGGAAAATGTTTGACATCATAAGTAAGTTTTCCTCAGGTAAACCAGTGAGACATCATAAGTGGGGTTCAGTTTAGATGCATTAGGGCTTATTCAGACGGCCGTAGTGTTTTGCGGACCGCACATGGCTGGCACTATGAAAGAAATGAATATTCTTGTCCGGGCAAGCATAAGACATGCTCTATCTTTCTTGCGGGGCAGCGGAACAGAACTACGGATGCGGACAGCATTTTGTTCCGCAAAATTGCAGAATGGTCGTCTGAATGAGCCTTAACATCCCAACTTGTTTCACTCAATAAAGCTCAGGAGTAGCCATATCATGGAAATCATGGAGCCATGTTGTGGCCTAGCACACAGCGGTCTTTTGCCGTTCGCGGTGTGTGCCGGTATTTGCTTTCACAAACATTACACAGACAACTGCGATTGTGATTTTGACACTGGGGGAGATTGATCAAAACTGGTGTAAAGTGGAACTGGCTTGGTTGTCCATAGCAACCAATCAGATTCCACCTTTCATTTTCCAAAGGAGCTGTCCAAAATGAAAGGTGGAATCTGATTGGTGGCCATGGGCAACTAAGCCAGTTTTCCTTTACACCAGCTTTGATAAATCTCCCCCAGAAAGGTTTCACCTCTTATCCGCAGGATAGAGGGTACATATTTGATTGGAAGGAGACTACTGGGACCCCACTGATCACAAGAACAAGGGCCCTGTACCCTGAAATGAATGGGACCGCTGGAGGTGGTCAAGCACTTGCACTCCATACCTCCCAACCTTGTAAAAGCCCAGAGAGGGACCCAAGGCAATTCTGTTTTTATATATCCACCCTTAGCCCCCTACCCACAGTAGTTATGCCCCCTTAGTGCTCATACACAGTAGTTATGCCCCCTTAGTGCTCATACACAGTAGTTATGCCCCCTTAGTGCCCCTACACAGTAGTTATACCCCTTAGTGCCCCCACACAGTAGTTATACCCCTTAGTGCCCCCACACAGTAGTTATACCCCTTAGTGCCCCCACACAGTAGTTATACCCCTTAGTGCCCCCACACAGTAGTGCTGCCCACTTAGTGCTCATACACAGTAGTTATGCCCCCTTAGTGCTCATACACAGTAGTTATGCCCCCTTAGTGCCCCCCAGTAGTTATGCCCCCTTAGTGCCCCTACACAGTAGTTATACCCCTTAGTGCCCCCACACAGTAGTTATACCCCTTAGTGCCCCCACACAGTAGTGCTGCCCACTTAATGCCCTCACATAGTAGTTATGCCCCTTTAGTGCCCCCCACATAGTAGTCCTGCCCTCTTAGTGCTCCTACACAGTAGTTATGCCCCCTTAGTGCCCCTACAGTTTCTGACCACTTAGTGCCCCCACACAATAGTGCTGCCCCCTTAGTGCCCCCAAACAGTAGTGCTATCCCCTTAGTGCACCAAACAGTATTGCTGCCCACTTAGTACCCTCACATAGTAGTTATGCCCCCTTAGTGCCCTCACATAGTAGTTATGTCCCCTTAGTGCCCCCCAGTAGTTATGCCTCCTTAGTGCCCCCCCAGTAGTTATGCCTCCTTAGTGCCCCCACACAGTAGTGCTGCCCCCAAACAGTAGTGCTGCCCACTTAGTGCCCTCACATAGTAGTTATGCCCCTTTAGTGCCCCCCCTCCCCCCTCCACAGTAGTAATGCCCCCACACAGTAGTTATGCCCCCTTAGTGCCCTTATGGGGGCAGTGTGGATGTCATTATGAAGAAGCAGTTGGTTATTATAGGAGAAACATGGACATCTTGGTTAACATCAGGAAATCAGCCACACAAGAGCCAGTGGGTGACATCATGTGGGCATTGTACACGTCATTCTAAGGCACTGTTGGTGTTATTAGGGGGGTAGTGTGGATTTCATTATTGGGGAGCTCTATTATACGGGCATCTCTAATTGTATTACACAGGCACCATGGCTGTTGTGATGGAAGTACTGAGGATTAATTAACTTTGTACTGTAAAGTTTTCAATAAAGTAAGAAAGAAAACAATGCATTTCCGCTCGCAGTTGCTAAGCTGGAGCGGTATACGTCACTTCCGGTTGTCAATGGGAACATGGCGGCGCCCAGTGGACACGCGTTACTGCACCGGGTGTTGGCAGAATGTCCGGTAACGAAAGCTCGGGCCTGCGAATTGCTGTTACCCCACGGGCCGGTGAAGACTCCGGTGTTTATGCCGGTGGGAACTCAGGGCACGATGAAGGGGGTGACTGCGGATCAGCTGCGGGACCTGGGCTGCGAGATCTGTCTAGGGAACACCTACCACCTGGGGATGAGGCCGGTAAGAAACGCATGGAGAGAGCACGAGTCTGAACTGCGGCATATGTTAGAGTCTGCTTTACCAGTCCCAGCCTGCTGTATTACTGTGCAGAGGAACTACAACTCCCAGCACTGCTGGGATGCGCTGCGTGTCGGACCTACCCTGAATATAGGCCATCAATATGAAAATCTTAGAAAAAGCCCCTTTAAACATGTTTTTCTAACCCTCCTAGGGGACTTGAACCTTCTATCCTTTGATTGCACTGTGATACTTGTGCCGAGGCAGGGCGTAATAGGAGTACTGAGGTGACAGCTGCTCAGATGACTGCGTTGCACGGAAGCCGATTGGGTTGCACTAGACTTTGCTGGCGTCACCATTGTCTGGTTCCGATCCTTGCTGACTGAAGCGCTCTCCCCCCTTCTTCTGCATTTTTAGCCCGTCAGAGAAATCCTAGAACTATGTTGTCAGTGTCTAGGAAGGGCCAAAACCCGTGAAAATGGTTGTCCCATGAAAAATATTCTACATTTTTCCAATCGGCCCCGGGATCGGAATACTTTCATAACTAGATGTAGTATAGCCACTGAGCTATTTAAAGGGGTATTCCGATCTTGGACATTGGGGCCATATCGCTGTCTGGTAAGTGCGGGTCCCAACTCAGGGACCCTCGTCTATCCTTGGAACGGAAACCGCAAAGTGCCGGAGGTGCCCACCCTCCATTAATTTCTGTGGAACTGCCGGAAATCTTGGTTATTTCCCTTAGACCCATCGAAGTCAATGGCGCGCTGCTCTGCTATTTTCAGCACTCCCATAGAAATGAATAGAGGACGGCTGCACATGCGCGGTGCGCCCTCCAGCACCTTATGGGCTCCATTCTAAAGAGAAGTGCGGGTCCTGCACCTACCAGACATTGGGGGGCGCATCTTTTAACCCATTCTTGTTTTTTTATTTCAGGGGCCGGAGATAATGAAGAAGGTGAAAGGCCTGCACGGCTTTATGGACTGGGACCGAAACCTTCTGACGGTGCGTGTGGAAACCCAGGGGGGTTGTGATGCCCAACTGGGGGGCCCCTATGGATTACTGTACCCCTTCTCTCACCCCCGTCATATGCAGTGTGTAGCCCTATGGTGCAGTCAAGGCCTGAGGCCCCAATACTGGGCCAGTTTTACCATCTCTGGTCTATTTCCTCACTTTGTTGGATCTCTGCTTGCTTCCAGTGAATGGAAACCTTCAGGTTTACACCCAGAGACTGATAACACTTGTATCCAGTCTAGGCGACTCTCTGTGAATGGAAAGCGCCAGCATCCCTCTCCTGTTCTGATGCATTTTACCTGCGCTGATACATTGTAACAGATGGTCACTTACAAGATGATTGTCTAAACTGGATACAGTTGTAACAAATCCCCAGCAGGACTGGATTTCAGCTTCTGGATGTGACTTTATTCATTGACAGCACACAGAGATGTTTACAAAGGTAAGGAACTGGCTCACATGAGTACAGTAGCCTAGGAGTCCTAAAGATTCACACAAGATGTAGCAGAGCTGGCAGAGCGCCCTTCCCCCAGTAATACCTGCCTGTCTAAGAAAAAGTCATGGCTTCTGCCCTCTCCTATTGGAGCTGCTGGGAACGCTGCCACCCAAGGAGTCGCTGACCTGTATGGAGGGCAGCCGTCAGGTAGACGGCCCTAGATATCTACAGCGCCACCTATCGCACGCATTAGAGAATGGTTTCACCCTGAAAGTACGATGAGCTACAGATGGCGGTAATACCCCGATAATAATCCCTGCCTTGTCCTCCGGGGGTAGGACAGCGGTGGCTTTCAGATGGTCTCGTTGGTGGAGCTGTCCAAGGTGACGGAAGAAGGGGTGCACTTCACGTCTCCGTATGATGGGAAGGAGATTCTGCTGACTCCAGAGAAATCCATCGAGATCCAGAATGCGCTGGGTAAGTGACCTCTCATCCTCATCACTTTATATACATCGATCGGTGCGAGCCTCGTAGGAGCCGTCTACCGTAGGTCCTCGCAGCGTACGTGGAGGCGCGCTGTCCTGTCGGGTCCTCGCAGCGTACGTGGAGGCGCGCTGTCCTGTCGGGTCCTCGCCGCGTACGTGGAGGCGCGCTGTCCTGTCGGGTCCTCGCCGCGTACGTGGAGGCGCGCTGTCCTGTCGGGTCCTCGCCGCGTACGTGGAGGCGCGCTGTCCTGTCGGGTCCTCGCCGCGTACGTGGAGGCGCGCTGTCCTGTCGGGTCCTCGCCGCGTACGTGGAGGCGCGCTGTCCTGTCGGGTCCTCGCAGCGTACGTGGAGGCGCGCTGTCCTGTCGGGTCCTCGCAGCGTACGTGGAGGCGCGCTGTCCTGTCGGGTCCTCGCAGCGTACGTGGAGGCGCGCTGTCCTGTCGGGTCCTCGCAGCGTACGTGGAGGCGCGCTGTCCTGTCGGGTCCTTGCAGCGTACGTGGAGGCGCGCTGTCCTGTCGGGTCCTCGCAGCGTACGTGGAGGCGCGCTGTCCTGTCGGGTCCTCGCAGCGTACGTGGAGGCGCGCTGTCCTGTCGGGTCCTCGCAGCGTACGTGGAGGCGCGCTGTCCTGTCGGGTCCTCGCAGCGTACGTGGAGGCGCGCTGTCCTGTCGGGTATGAATACTTCTGTATTTGCATGTAATAAATACAGGCAGTGAGCTATTCAATAAAATATATCTGTGTAGCGCCACCTGCTGTTCTTTTACTTATTTATTGTCCACCTCAATGAAATGGCCGCACGCGCTTGGTTTGAATTTTCAACTGCCACCAGCCATATGTTTTGTTGGAAGCTGTGCCAGTTAGCGGGAAAGATCTGCGGCAGTAAAGACACACATCTCCTGAGCTGTGATGAGAGAGCTGCGGCAGAAAGGACACACTCCTTGAGTTGTTATAAGGAGAGAGTTGTAGCAGAAAGGACATGCCCCCTGAACTGTGATGAAAGACCTACGGCAGAAAGTACCCCCCCATGTTGTGATAGGGAGAGGGCTGTAGCAGAAAGGACATGCCCCCTGGGCTATGATAGGGAGACCTGCAGTAGAGAGGACATGCCCCCTGAGTTGTGATAGGGAGACCTGCAGAAGAAAGGACATCCCCTTTCTCTGAGCTGAGATAGAGAGCTGCAGCATAAAGGACACACCCTCCAGAGAAAGAACACGCCCCCTGAGCTGCTAGCTTGAAATAAATCTAGAAGAACAATTGCAGCAATGAATGTGGAGATCTCTGGACCCATGTGAGGTCCGGGGCTGGTTCTAGCTTTGTTAGAAAGAGATTGTCATGCACTATATCAGTGTTTCCCAACCAGTGTGCCTCCAGCTGTTGCAAAACTACAACTCCCAGCATGCCCAGACAGCCTTTGGCTGTGCAGGCATGCTGGGAGTTGTAGTTTTGCAACAGCTGGAGGCACACTGGTTGGGAAACACTGCACTATATGATGTCTGATCTTCATTTTTAAAGGAACAGTTCAGGCAGTACTGATGGGCTGTGGTATGCATAGTGCAGCACCAGAGGGGGCGGGGCATGACACAATGGAGGTCTATATTGTGCTGCACCTGAGCCTCTGTGGTTGGGGGGGCATAGAGCAGCTTCACAGGGAACACCCACCGAGCCCTGAACCCGCAGCTCCACAAGGTCAGAAGATCCTGGAGGACATACTGTAAGCAGAACCTCCCCAGACACCTCCTGAAATGAGTTTTCAGTGGACTTTCTTGACTTGCCGTATCTCAGCCTACACCTGGCGGTGTCCCCTTATTTGCCTCCCCCTTTGTCTCCTCTCTCAGGCTCTGACATCATGATGCAGCTGGATGACGTGGTGAGCAGCACCATCGCTGGTCCCCGCGTGGAAGAGGCCATGTACAGGTCAGGAGGAGGCGCACACATGCATCTGTTCACGCCCTCTGTATGATTATGTGGCGGGTGATGTTCTCTGTTGTGTGACCTCAGGTCCATCCGCTGGTTAGATCGCTGCATCACCGCCAATCACAACCCGCAGAAGCAGAATCTGTTTGCCATCATTCAGGGAGGTCTGAACGCTGAGCTGCGCAAGAAGTGTCTGGATGGTAAGTAATCACCGCATGGAGAAGGCTTGTCGCTCACAGTATGTATCGTACCTCAGAGCTGCATTCTCTTGAAATTTCCCAGAAGTCTCTTGGCTCTTCTCATAGATTACTCTGGTGGTCACTGCTTTACTGTAGCTAAGATGTTAGGGGTGTCAAGCTTGTTTACAGTTGCCATAACCAACAGAATAGTGAGTGCAGCTCTGGAGTATAATACCGGATGTAACTCAGGAGGATCAGTACAGGATAAGTAATGTATGTACATAGTGACTGCACCAGCAGAATAGTGAGTGCAGCTCTGGAGTATAATACAGGATATAACTCAGGATCAGTACAGGATACAGTCAGGTCCATAAATATTGGGACAGCAACACAATTCTAACATTTGTGGCTCTATACACCACTACAGTGGATTTGAAATGAAACAAACAAGATGTGCTTTAGCTGCAGACTGTCAGCTTTAATTTGAGGTATTTACATCCAAATCAGGTGAACGGTGCAGGAATTACAACAGTTTGCATATGTGCCTCCCACTTGTTAAGGGGCCAAAAGTAATGGGACAATTGGCTTCTCAGCTGTTCCATGGCCAGGTGTGTGTTATTCCCTCATTATCCCAATTACAATGAGCAGATAAAAGGTCCAGAGTTCCTTTCAAGTGTGCTATTTACATTTGGAATCTGTTGCTGCCAACTCTCAAGATGAGATCCAAAGAGCTGTCACCATCAGTGAAGCCATCATTAGGCTGAAAAAACACAACAAACCCATCAGAGAGATAGCAAAAACATTAGGCCTGGCCAAAACAACTGTTTGGAACATTCTTAAAAAGAAGGAACGCACCGGTGAGCTCAGCAACACCAAAAGACCCCGAAGGCCACGGAAAACAACTGTGGTGGATGACTGAAGAATTCTTTCCCTGGTGAAGAAAACACCCTTCACAACAGTTGGCCAGATCAAGAACACTCTCCAGGAGGTAGGTGTATGTGTGTCAAAGTCAACAATCAGGAGAAGACTTCACCAGAGTGAATACAAAGGGTTCACCACAAGATGTAAACCATTGGTGAGCCTCAAAAACAGGAAGGCCGGATTAGAGTTTGCCAAACGACATCTAAAAAAGCCTTCACAGTTCTGGAACAACATCCTATGGACAGATGAGACCAAGATCAACTTGTACCAGAGTGATGGGAAGAGAAGAGTATGGAGAAGGAAAGGAACTGCTCATGATCCTAAGCATACCACCTCATCAGTGAAGCATGGTGGTGGTAGTGTCATGGCGTGGGCATGTATGGCTGCCAATGGAACTGGTTCTCTTGTATTTATTGGTGATGTGACTGCTGACAAAAGCAGCAGGATGAATTCTGAAGTGTTTCGGGCAATATTATCTGCTCATATTCAGCCAAATGCTTCAGAACTCATTGGACGGCGCTTCACAGTGTATATGGACAATGACCCAAAGCATACTGCAAAAGCAACCAGAGAGTTTTTTAAGGGAAAGAAGTGGAATGTTATGCAATGGCCAAGTCAGTCACCTGACCTGAATCCCATTGAGCATGCATTTCACTTGCTGAAGACAAAACTGAAGGGAAAATGCCCCAAGAACAAGCAGGAACTGAAGACAGTTGCAGTAGAGGCCTGGCAGAGCATCACCAGGGATGAAACCCAGCGTCTGATGATGTCTATGCGTTCCAGACTTCAGGCTGTAATTGACTGCAAAGGATTTGCAACCAAGTATTAAAAAGTGAAAGTTTGATTTATGATTATTATTGTGTCCCTTAACAAGTAGGAGGCACATCTGCAAACTGTTGTAATTCCTGCACCGTTCACCTGATTTGGATGTAAATACCTCAAATTAAAGCTGACAGTCTGCAGGTAAAGCACATCTTGTTTGTTTTTTATTTCAAATCCATTCTGGTGCTGTATAGAGCCAAAAATGTTAGAATTGTCGATGTCCCAATATTTATGGACCTGACTGTAAGTAATGTATGTACACAGTGACTGCACCAGCAGAATAGTGAGTGCAGCTCTGGAGTATAATACAGGATCAGTACACAGTGACTTTTTAAAATGCAGGGGTTGTTATTTATCTGCTAAATGTACAATGAAGAGCTTTCTCTGGTGATAATTTATTTTGGTTGAAGCAAAATCTCTGAAGACTTCACGCATATGGAATAATTTTAAAAGAATACATTTTTGACAATTTCTGTGGGATTTTTTTTTCTAAGTTCATTGAACTTTTTAAGAAATGGAAAAAATGATGATGCTTCAGTCACGTGTCCTTCCAATGAGCGTCTGCTGCAGTGAATCTAACATGCTGAGAAATCAATTACATAGACATCTGCTGTTCTAATTAGCCGGATATGGTCATGTTTGCTCATAAAGTGGAACAAAGCTAATTAGTGTCCTCCATGTTTCCCCCCAGTCCTAAAGGGAATGTCCCTTGTTCAGCATTATTTTCTGTGTTTTTTTAATGAATCTAAATACACTCATTGACAAAAATTATCCCGCACTGAGATGGACTGGAGTGAAGCTTTCTCTGCGTGACTGTAATGATGATGTATGGAAGTGATTTACAGTGTTAGAGAGCGGACTCGAGGCTCTAGGACCCTGTTGTGCCACTTGTAGCCTGGGTACACGATGAGATACGGCCTCTAGCCCGGGTACACGATGAGATACGGCCTCTAGCCCGGGTACACGATGAGATACGGCCTCTAGCCCGGGTACACGATGAGATACGGCCTCTAGCCCGGGTACACGATGAGATACGGCCTCTAGCCCGGGTACACGATGAGATACGGCCTCTAGCCCGGGTACACGATGAGATACTTTAATACGGTTTGAGAGATCCGCTCACCTCTGTAGCCCTCAGGGTAGGTGCACCAAACAAAATTTGAGATCACCCCTCAAAAAAGTAGTTAAATTGTAAATTAAGTATGGATGGGCACTCATATAAGGAGGTATAGGACACACTTTAATATTAAAATAATTGATAATAAAAAATACAATTCATACATAAAAATATTCTGTTGAATACTCCACAGTCCTGGCTTTAAACTGAAGCTAGCAGTCCAAACAGCCAAATTGTGTAACTAATGGCTACTCCTGGTTGTAGGAAAAACCAAAGGCTGTTCGGACGGCAGGTTCCTGCCAAGTCAGGCAAAATGATTATATAAAATACATATAAAAGATGCTTAACATATTTAGCTAAACAAAATAAAAGTTCATTCAGTATGGTCCTATATGGGGGGAAGCAAAAATAAATGCTTAATTGACACTGAGTAACTTCTCAATAGGTTTTCAACCTGCGTCCTGAGATGTTATTTGACGTATGTAGCAATCTCTATAGGAAAGATGGGCTTCCTTCTTTAACTGTTGCTATATTTGTATCAAAGTTCTGTCTTTAAATGTAGATGGTGTTTTTCCTCTTATCGCTTGAATATGGTAGTTTAACAAGCTTGACCCACTGTGTGGGCTTACCTTCACCTGCGTGCCTCTGTTCGTTTGGTGGGTTTGCGGTCCACAGTATATGCCGGCGTCCCGGCTCTGAAGTTCACCGTGTCCCACGTGTCTCTCAGCTGGCTTGCAGGGTTTGAGTCAGTAGGAGGATCACCCGACGCAGGTTAGTGACGTCTCAGGGTTTCTGTCCTTACGGAATAAGACCGTTCTTTTTTTCTTTGTTCTTTGTAGTGCACTCTTTATTCGTAGGTCATCTGTAATTCAGGGTATTCCGCCAGACGCGTTTCGAGGAGACGCTGTCCTCTTCCTCTGAGGAATGCCACTGAGGAAGAGGACAGCGTCTCCTCGAAACGCGTCTGGCGGAATACCCTGAATTACAGATGACCTACGAATAAAGAGTGCACTACAAAGAACAAAGAAAAAAGAACGGTCTTATTCCGTAAGGACAGAAACCCTGAGACGTCACTAACCTGCGTCGGGTGATCCTCCTACTGACTCAAACCCTGCAAGCCAGCTGAGAGACACGTGGGACACGGTGAACTTCAGAGCCGGGACGCCGGCATATACTGTGGACCGCAAACCCACCAAACGAACAGAGGCACGCAGGTGAAGGTAAGCCCACACAGTGGGTCAAGCTTGTTAAACTACCATATTCAAGCGATAAGAGGAAAAACACCATCTACATTTAAAGACAGAACTTTGATACAAATATAGCAACAGTTAAAGAAGGAAGCCCATCTTTCCTATAGAGATTGCTACATACGTCAAATAACATCTCAGGACGCAGGTTGAAAACCTATTGAGAAGTTACTCAGTGTCAATTAAGCATTTATTTTTGCTTCCCCCCATATAGGACCATACTGAATGAACTTTTATTTTGTTTAGCTAAATATGTTAAGCATCTTTTATATGTATTTTATATAATCATTTTGCCTGACTTGGCAGGAACCTGCCGTCCGAACAGCCTTTGGTTTTTCCTACAACCAGGAGTAGCCATTAGTTACACAATTTGGCTGTTTGGACTGCTAGCTTCAGTTTAAAGCCAGGACTGTGGAGTATTCAACAGAATATTTTTATGTATGAATTGTATTTTTTATTATCAATTATTTTAATATTAAAGTGTGTCCTATACCTCCTTATATGAGTGCCCATCCATACTTAATTTACACGATGAGATACGGCCGGTCATGGAGGCATACAGGTTCCTGGTTCCTGCGACACATTTGCCCACAGATGTTACAGCTCGGCCTGTAGATCCTGGGCACTCGTAGGTTGGTGAAGCTGGTGTCCCAGCTTGTCCCATAAATGCTGGATCGATGATAAATCTGGTGACCGGCAGCCAAGGAAGTGGTGTAATCTGGAGGAGACGTTCCCGGGAAACCTTCGCTGTGGGTGAGCATTATCCTGCTGAAAGACGCCAGTTGGAAGCCCTGCCATGAGAGGAGCACATGTGGCGGCAGGATGTCCTGCACATATCACTGAGATGTTAGTGTCCCTCGTATCACCACTATGGGTGACCGACCGTCGTATGTGATGGCTCCACAGATCATCACACCAGTATTTGGGGCAATGTGTCACTGCACAGCAATGGCAGAACTGAAGTACTTACCACAAGGTCTCCATACTCAGACCTGACCATCATGGGATCCCAAATAGAACTTAAATTTGTCACTAAAGACCATATGGTTCCAGTCCGTAGTAGTCTAGGTTTCTCGTTCATGACACCACTGCAAACAAAGGAGACTGAGGTTGGCTGTCAATGGCAGGACACATAATGGACACGGTGACACCAAATTTCCTTCTGCTAAGCGCCTGGAAATGGTCTGGGCAGATACAGGAATGTGTAATGAAGGGACCACTTGTTTCTGGATGGTGGAAAACGAAACTGTGCTCGTCAGTGGATAAAATGATCCTCTCTACTGGTGGTCTGTCTGGAACCTCTTCCCCATGTCTGCATGTCCTCACATAGGCAGAGCATTATCTGTCCTGTAGGAGTCTATGGGGATGGTACAGTATATGTCTTGATACCACCTGGGCATATTTGTCTATTGTGATGTAAATGGGGCTCTTAAGGGATTTTCCAGTTTTTAGATATTGATGACCTTGCCTCAGGATAGGGCGTCGATATCAGATCTGTGGGTAGACCTGGCATCTCCATCAATTGGCTGTTTTTAGCAGGCGCAAGAGCTGGAAGTGGGGAGATCGATCCACTGTTTATCCACAGCCGATTGGTTGGAGTGCCAGGTGTCTGATCCCCTGAGAAAAGGTCATCAATATCTAAAGTGGAAAAACACAATCTGGCCCAATAGAAAACTGATCCGTCTCCCATAGACTTTCAACGGTGTTCAAGACAAATCCATCATGGCTATATAAGACATATTACAACCGGATCCGTTCATGACGGGTGCGTGCGGTTGTATTATTGTGACAGAAGCGTTTTTGCAGATCCATGATGGATTTGCAAAAAACGCTAGTGTGAAATTAGCCTAACACAGCGCCCATTCACATCTGTTAGTTGTAGGACAGGACAGGTCCTCCGGCCATTCTACACTCAGGATCCTTAAGGGAGGACGCCTCTAATAACTACTGTAGAATTCACTAATAGGGCGTATGGAAATGGAGTTTGCACAACTGGAGATCATCATCTTCAAGGTTGGCATAGACAGGAAGATGACTCCACCTCTGCTAGTTGGTTAGAGGTCTACCTTTACTTGAAGCACATGAGTGGGAAACATTGAGCTTGTATTGTCTCCTTCCATCTTGCCCGGATCTTTTGTCTTGAGCCTTACAGGGATCAGGTTTTCTTCTGTAAGACATGTGAGAGAGAGGTTTTATTTATTTTTATTACCGTATTTTTCGCCGTATAAGACGCACCGGCCTATAAGACGCACCTAGGTTTTTGAGGAGGAAAATAAGAAAAAAAATATTTTGAACCAAAAAGGTGCACTTTTGGTGGGTTTTGAACTAATTGTGGTCTGTGGGTGACGCACTGTTATGGGGGATCTGTGGGTGACGCACTGTTATGGGGGATCTGTGGGTGACGCACTGTTATGGGGGATCTGTGGGTGACGCACTGTTATGGGGGATCTGTGGGTGGCACTGTTATGGGGGATCTGTGGGTGGCACTGTTATGGGGGATCTGTGGGTGGCACTGTTATGGGGGATCTGTGGGTGGCACTGTTATGGGGGATCTGTGGGTGGCACTGTTATGGGGGATCTGTGGGTGGCACTGTTATGGGGGATCTGTGGGTGGCACTGTTATGGGGGATCTGTGGGTGGCACTGTTATGGGGGATCTGTGGGTGGCACTGTTATGGGGGATCTGTGGGTGGCACTGTTATGGGGGATCTGTGGGTGACACTTATGGGGGATCTGTGGGTGACACTTATGGGGGATCCTCTCTGGATGGCACTGTTATGAGGATGAGGATCTGTGAATGACAGTTATGGGGGGGATCTGTGGATGACACATATATAGCATCTTATGCTGTCATCCACAGATCCCCTCCATAAGTGTCCCTGTAGTGAATGACCCTCAATACAGGGGGTGGGGGTCGCATCTGCTTTAATGACAGTGGGGCCCGTGCAGTGACTATTCTACTACACGGGCCCCGCTTACTGTATAATCATATCTCTCTAATAGTTAATTGTTCTATGCATGTAATCGCATAATGAGCGCTAATGAGCGCTGTGTATTACCGTACTTAAAACTAGCAGCGCTCGCCGTTCGGAGCAGAGAGGAGGCAGGAGGCAGGCCGGGAGGACGGGCGCTTGCAACGTGAGTCATACGTCACGCGCCTGCGCCGCCTGCTTCATTCATAAGTGGGCGGTGCAGGCGCGTGACGTATAACTCACGCTGCAAGTGCCCGTCCTCCCGGCCTGCCTCCTGCCTCCTCTCTGCTCCGAACGGCGAGCGCTGCTAGTTTTAAGTACGGTAATACACAGCGCTCATTAGCGCTCATTATGCGATTACATGCATAGAACAATGAACTATTAGAGAGATATGATTATACAGTGAGCGGGGCCCGTGTAGTAGAATAGTCACTGCACGGGCCGCGCTGTCATTATTAATGCAGATGCCGCCCCCAGCCCCTCCTCCCTCACAGCTGATACACCCGCCGCGCGGCATCGCGGCGGGTGTATCATTGAAAACTGGGCAAAATAAGCTACATTCGCCGTATAAGACGCACTGCTATTTCCCCCCCACTTTTGGGGGGAAAAAAGTGCGTCTTATACGGCGAAAAATACGGTATATATAATGTGAACATTCTGTAGTACACATTTTTGTCCACTAGATGGCCGCAAACCAGATGTATGAGCCACGTGTGCATTCTTTTGTCTTAAGGTCAGTAGGGGAGGAGGAAAGGGGATTAGGTTGCAGTTTTCAAATCTATCTATGAACTCGGAGTTGAAGTTGCGGAAACCACTCCTATCAGGTTAAGGAGCCAATAGTTTCTTAAGGAACACCCCTTTTGTGATGACATGTCTGCTATTTAAGTGAATGTAACTTGAATAAAGGGTCTCTCTCTTCTTCTGGCTCAGGGGGATGAGGATGGGAAGATGATTTCATAAAAACCAACTTGTGTGTCTGGTCTCATTATGAAAGCAGTATAGCACGTGCATACTTATACTTCTCATTGATTTGGCAGCACACAAAGAAGATGAGAATCGCATCAATTGCGATAATGGACATTACTTCAAAGCTAAAATGTCTCTCTGTAAGTAATCCTCTAATTCCCTCTTCTAGAGATGACCAAGCGAGATGTTCCTGGCTTTGCCATTGGTGGCCTGAGTGGAGGTGAGGAGAAGGACCACTTTTGGCGGATGGTGACCCTCAGCACTGACTACTTACCCAAGGACAAACCTCGCTACCTTATGGGAGTTGGGTAAGGTGCTAAGAAGATGTAGGAACATGGGCCTTTAAGAAAGACAGCTTGCAGAATTCAACTAAAGAGTCCCTGAGTTTTCCAAAAACTGGATATGTTATAGAGACATATATTAAGTTTTGATCTGTGGGGGCCTGAGCACGGAGACCACCCACGACCTCTAAAAAGAGGAGAGAGAAGCGCTCGTACATCATGCTCTGTCTCCTTGCTACAGAGGACAGAATCGAGACGACGCATAGTCCTTTAAAAAGCGTCTCCTGCAGCGAGAGTGGGATGTGACCTTCTGTATTCTTGTATCATGTCCTTTGTCCTATCTTTTTCACACTTTCCTCAAGTAAATTACTCTTCATAGTAAACTTTGGGGGCTGCATGTGTGGCCAATTTTAGTAAATGTCCTACATTTTGTAGTTTGCTGAAAGGTGGTAACTGTGAAGGTCTTGATTAGGGATGAGCGAATCGACTTTGGATGAAACATCCGAAGTTGATTCGCATAAAACTTCATTCTAATACTGTACGGAGCAGGAGCTCCATACAGTATTAGAATGTATTGGCTCCAATGAGCCAAAGTTATTCTGTACCTTGGAACCGAACCCGAGTTTGGGAAATGGTGTTTTTTTTTTTTTGTTTTTTTTTTACAGTGGAAATTAATTTATGAAGTCTCGCGAGACTTCGCAAGGCAATAACTTCGGCCTATTGGAGTCAATACTCCGTACGGTATTAGAACGAAGTTTTATGCGACTCGACTTCTTCAGATGTTTCATCCGAAGTTGATTCGCTCATCCCTAGTCTTGATACTGAGCCTCATCAAACCTTAGAATGAAGGGGCCGTCGGCAGTCCCATCGGTCCTTCTCGGTCTCGCCATTACATTAGGGCCATCACTGGGATCTCTCAGACGTCAGGGCGGTTTTATCCACTATCCTGCTTAGTTAACGTTTTTCCTCCTCTTTCAGATACGCCACAGATCTGGTGGTTTGCGTGGCTCTTGGGTGTGACATGTTTGACTGTGTCTTCCCCACCAGAACGGCCGTAAGTATCTTGTAAGCGCAATGTGAGAGGACGGCCCTTTTGAAACATACCCATAACACATTTGGCCTTCATGGCATGTGGACCGCCCTCACAGACCATTCCAAAGTAAACTGTGACGCATCAAGAGAAGTAGCAGTATAATTCCAGGCTCTGCTTTGGGTATTATGCAGTTCCATCCCAGGCAAAATTGATTTCTATTAAAACCCAAGTGGGAGGAGAAGCTAGCCACTTCCTCCCTCACGGACATATCCGTTATACTACACTTCCCAACATATCTTTAAATTACAAAACCTTTTATAACCTCGTCGGTCATAAGTTAGGATGAAGAGTCCCATCTTCCTGCCCCAAACCATCCGGTCACTGAAAATGGGTCACTATGTGACTGTGATGGGAAGGTAGGAGCTAAAAATTGAGGAGCACGTCAAATGTTTAGTTTTTTTGGCTGCAGATACTCTTTTTAGTACCCCCTAGTGATGAGAAGTTTTAATGCAAGTACTCCCAAGGAAGCGAACAGTGATACATGTTAGCCAAATATGGCTATTCTCCTGCCGCTGTCATAGGTTCTGTCCTAAACCTCTCATTAGGACAGACACCATATTAGGATCCGTGATGGCTGAATTATTGGCAGAGTTATCTTCTGTACTACCAAACATACAGGATAATACAACGCTACATACCTCTAACATGTACTGACGTCTCCTCTGATGTTCTCTTTCCTCATCTTCTCCATTCCGACCAGACCGCCATGGTGACTTAATTCAACCAGTTCTTGTCTCTGCAGAGTGTGACACACAAACATTTTAGTTTCCTACTTTTCCATCTTCCTCCCCACGTTCTGCAACCCCCAATACTGTGCCCACTGTGCTCCCCAATACTATACTGCAGTGATCCCCCTGAAAATACAGGTACCACTTAGATAGTGCCCCTTTAATAATTATTTACACACAGCTCCCTAAAAAAATAACTGCGCCCAGCAAATAGTCTCTCTGGCACTTATACTGCCGTAAACATAATGTCCTCCTAAGCTGAGTGTTCACAGTGTCCCCAATAGTAATGTCCCCCATTGCGCCCCAGAAGTAAGTCTTCACCATGGTCGCCCAGTGGTGCAGGACACAGGCTTTTTTCGAGCTGCATCCTGAGCCATATGTAGCCCTCCTCAGTTGGCACCACTTGCATAGGCTACAGGCACTAGGCCAGAAGCCTATCGGCATGAATGACAGGACAGGGTGGTATCACTCCTGTGCCCTGCTGCAGCATTCAACTGTATTGCTTTCATGCAGAACCTTAGAAGGCTACTTTTACCCTGGCGTTCGGTGCAGATCCGTCATGTGTGCCAGGCTGCCCAGAGGCAACGAAAAGCTGTCCTCTGTGGGAGGTGTATCGTCTGTGTTCTCTGTATCCCCCCAGCCACGCACCAGTGATGGCCATGAGCTGGTCTGGGTGCCACCCTGCTGTGAACACGGTTCCTCCTCCTCCTCCATCTCCTCCTCCTCATCCTCCAGAACTGTACCCTGGCTGGACAATTGTGTACCTGCCGTTTGTGGGTGCAGGAACCCACCCTTGGAGCTACTTGGGAATGACTGGCCGGAAACCCTATGAAATGATCCCTCCTCCTCCTCCTCCTGTGCCACATTCTCTTCCATCATCGCAAGAAGCGTTTTTTTAAGGAGGCATAGAAGTGGGATATAACGCTGAGAACGGCGTTATCGGCACTGGCCATGTTGGTGGAGTACTCGAAACAGCACAACAAGGAACACAGGTCTCGCATGGAGGCCGAATCATTGGTGGTGAAGTGGTGCTGCTCCGCAGAGCGACTCACCCGTGCGTGCTGCAGCTGAAACTCCACTATGGCCTGCTGCTGCTCGCACAGTCTGGCCAGCACCTCTTCCTCTGAACTACACAGATCACTCGTATGACCTTGATTCCATGTGGGGGGTCGAGGACCTCATCGTCCTCCACATCATCTTCCACCCAGTCTTCACCCCTGCCCTCCTTGTCGGTCTGCACACTGCAGAAAGCCCCAGCAGTTGGCACCTGTGTTTCGTCATCATCCGAGACGTGCTGTAATGGTCCTCCCATGTCCTCATCCTGAAAGATAAGTGGTTGGGCATCGGTGCACTCAATCTCTTCCACTTCTGGGGCAGGGCTAGGTGGATGGCCCTGGGAAACCCTGCCAGTAGAGTCATCAAAAAGCAGAAGAGACTGCTGCATGACTTGGGGCTCAGACTGCTTGGCTGAGTCGCAAGGGGGTGAGGTGAAAGACTGATGGACATCGGCTGCAGGTGCCAACTGTGGTCTTTCAGCAGGGGACTGGGTGGGAGACAATGTGAAGGAACTGGAGGCACTGTCAGCACCCCAATCTACTATCGCCTGTACTTGTTCAGGTCTCACCATTCGTAGAGCCTCATTCAGCCCGACCAAATACCGCTGAAGGTTCTGTCGCCTACTCGCACCTGAGGAAGGTGTTTCACTTGGGCGTGTAGCTGGCACAGATCGACCACGTCCTCTCCCTGCAACAGGAGCTCCACCAGCAGCACCACGACCGGGGCCACGTCCCTTATTTGACGCTCTCCTCATTCTCCGCAAATGTAGGATCTTGTCCAAAATGGGTGTTTTGTTAATAACAGAATAGAACAGCAGTATGTAACGCGTGTATCTCGCACTGACAGATGCAGCAAACGCCGCAAATTTAGTATTTTGCCCAAGAATATTATTGCAATATTTCAAGCTTGTATTTCACACTGACAAATGCAGCAAAGGCCCCAGATGTAGGGTCTTGCTAAAAATGGGTGATTTTTATTTTATTTTTTTTAAACCCAGAATATTATTGCTGTATTTTAAGCTTGTATTTGACTGTCACAAATGCACATATGCTGTGCTGTTGCACTGAACTTGCATAAAATGGCCGCTGCCGCCCACCTAACTAACAGACTGATAAAAGTTATTTTTCTCTGTCACTGGGCTCAGGGCAGGGTAAAAGGATTGTGCACTGCACCTACAAAACCAAATCTAGGTAGATCGCTGAGTTAACAAGCACTTGTGATTAAAGATTCTTTCCTATTCTCTCCCTCACAGCAGCAGCATCCTCTCCCTACACTAAGCAGAGCAGAGAGACGTGCAGCGCTACGTGACTCCAGCTCATATAGAGGCTGGGTCACATGCTGCGCTGGCCAATCACAGCCATGCCATTAGTAGGCATGGCTGGGATGGCTTCTAAGGGCACACAGTTAAATGCTTGTTGATTGGCTGCTCTGCGGCCTTTCAAAAAGCGCCATTAAATCGCTGAACACCGGGGTAAAAAAAAAAATCCTAAAGTTCGGTATGAACCCGAACTTTACAGTTCGGGTTCGCTCAACCCTACTCATAATGCACAGCAAAGCTGCCTGAGAACCTCCTAATACACACCTCAGCTGCCGGAGAACCTCCCAATACACACCTCAGCTGCCGGAGAACCTCCCAATACACACCTCAGCTGCCGGAGAACCTCCCAATACACACCTCAGCTGCCGGAGAACCTCCCAATACACACCTCAGCTGCCGGAGAATCTCCCAATACACACCTCAGCTGCCGGAGAACCTCACAATACAATACACACCTCAGCTGCCGGAGAACCTCCTAATACACACCTCAGCTGCCGGAGAACCTCCTAATACACACCTCAGCTGCCGGAGAACCTCCTAATACACACCTCAGCTGCCGGAGAACCTCACAATACAATACACACCTCAGCTGCCGGAGAACCTCCTAATACACACCTCAGCTGCCGGAGAACCTCCCAATACACACCTCAGCTGCCGGAGAACCTCCCAATACACACTTCAGCTGCCGGAGAACCTCCCAATACACACCTCAGCTGCCGGAGAACCTCCCAATACACACCTCAGCTGCCGGAGAACCTCCCAATACACACCTCAGCTGCCGGAGAACCTCCCAATACACACCTCAGCTGCCGGAGAACCTCACAATACACACCTCAGCTGCCGGAGAACCTCACAATACAATACACACCTCAGCTGCCGGAGAACCTCCTAATACACACCTCAGCTGCCGGAGAACCTCCTAATACACACCTCAGCTGCCGGAGAACCTCCTAATACACACCTCAGCTGCCGGAGAACCTCACAATACAATACACACCTCAGCTGCCGGAGAACCTCCCAATACACACCTCAGCTGCCGGAGAACCTCCCAATACACACCTCAGCTGCCGGAGAACCTCCCAATACACACCTCAGCTGCCGGAGAACCTCCCAATACACACCTCAGCTGCCGGAGAACCTCCCAATACACACCTCAGCTGCCGGAGAACCTCCCAATACACACCTCAGCTGCCGGAGAACCTCCCAATACACACCTCAGCTGCCGGAGAACCTCCCAATACACACCTCAGCTGCCGGAGAACCTCCCAATACACACCTCAGCTGCCGGAGAACCTCCCAATACACACCTCAGCTGCCGGAGAACCTCCCAATACACACCTCAGCTGCCGGAGAACCTCCCAATACACACCTCAGCTGCCGGAGAACCTCCCAATACACACCTCAGCTGCCGGAGAACCTCCCAATACACACCTCAGCTGCCGGAGAACCTCCCAATACACACCTCAGCTGCCGGAGAACCTCCCAATACACACCTCAGCTGCCGGAGAACCTCCCAATACACACCTCAGCTGCCGGAGAACCTCCCAATACACACCTCAGCTGCCGGAGAACCTCACAATACACACCTCAGCTGAACCTTTAATAAAAGGATGAGGTAATTTCCAAACCGATCTGTACTGGATAGGAAGCCCCTCCATACTCTGATCTATAGCCGTCTGTATTCTCTTCAGCGGAGCTGCACCTCCGGTTCCTGCACATCCAGGGAATCGGCGCTTCATTTGCAGGATTGTTGGTGGTCTTATCATAAAGTGCTGCCAATAACTGATTAATATTTCATGTAAATGTGTATAATTTTTTTTCGAATATTTTTTACTTGTAGAGATTTGGGTCGGCGTTGGTTCCGTGGGGTTCTCTCCAGATAAAGAGCAAACAGTTTGCCAAAGACTTCACTCCCATAGACAAGGACTGTAAATGCCCGACATGTCAGAGGTGAGATCTTCTGGAGTAATAATCTATGGAAATGTCAGCATGAAGGTCAATGTCTCTAATCTGCTGATTTTCTTTATAGATATTCCCGCGCTTACATCCATGCTCTCTTTAAAAGTGATACCGCAGCGATGCATCACATCACTATCCATAATATAGCTTACCAGGTATGTGGAGACCCGGGCTTATACAGTTTGTGACATGGAGTCTGCTCCTCCCACCACAGGGTGATACAGGAGGGAGGAGCTATGTGACATGGAGTCTGCTCCTCCCACCACAGGGTGATACAGGAGGGAGGATCTATGTGATATGGAGTCTGCTCCTCCCACCACAGGGTGATACAGGAGGGAAGAGCTATGTGATATGGAGTCTGCCCCTCCCACCACAGGGTGATACAGAAGGGAGGGGCTATGTGATATGGAGTCTGCTCCTCCCACCACAGGGTGACACAGACAGTAGGGAGGAGCTTTGTGACGATATCTGCTCCTCCCACCACAGGGTGACACAGACAGGAGGGAGGAGCTTTGTGACATGGTGTACGCTCCTCCCAGCACAGGGTGACACAGACAGTAGGGAGGAGCTTTGTGATATCCACCCCTCCCACCACAGGGTGACCTAACCTGTTTTCTCCTTTCTCCTTCCAGTTGAATCTGATGCGCTCGGTGCGGGATAGCATTCTGAATGGACGCTTCCCACAGTTTGTGCAGGATTTCATGAGGACCATGTACGGCACAAAGGACAAGTACCCACAGTGGGCGGTAGATGCCTTACAGACCGTCAGCATCACCTTAGAGTGACGCCCATATATAAAGACCCACATTCCTTCTCCTGGATCCCAGTGCCCACCCGCAAGGCTTGACGATGCCATCACTTGAGCAGATATGCCAGTGGAGCGTTGCTCAGTACTCCAGTGATGGCAGCAACGCCCGGTGCAGCAGGCTCCGACGGAGGGCTTCTTTGTGAGAAAGCTGGGATACAGTCAATATGGCTGCCTGGATAGCACCCAGCTTTCTCAGAAACGGACGTCCTTCACTGGCAGCTTGATAGAGGAGGACGACCTGAAGGACTTGGAGGCTGTTTGAGGTCATAGTGACCACAATTACATGAAGAGCTTTACTTTCTCACTACATCCCCTATCCACCCGCTGTGCCCAGGCTGGAGAGGGTTAATTCTCCATTTTATAACTTTTAATGTGATTGTTCACAATTTTAATATTTTTTACAATAAAACAGTTGGTGTCTGCATGCGCCAGTTCTGTCTTTTTAGGACATTGTAGGATACTGACCAGAGGTTGGAAGGTCTTCTGTATACACTGCAGTATGTGCCAGTTGGCATTGGGGCCCCCGCCACTTGGGGTTGGTGGTGTCAATTGGTGGCAGGCAGGGTCACAAACTGTTAACTTGATTCACCAAAGTGCCCCCACAGAAAATTGGTGCCCCCTCTTTTTGCCCTCCACAAAGTACAGTTCCCTCTTTGTGCCCTTCACGCAGTACTAGTGCCCCCTTTGTGCCCTTCACGCAGTACTAGTGCCCCCTTTGTGCCCTTCACGCAGTACTAACGTCCTCTACTCGTTACTAGTGCCCTATTTGGCAGCTGAAGGATCTGTGTTGGTGCCATGTTCATATGTGCCCGCATAGCTGAAAAACATGATGTTTTAGGCTACTTTCACACTAGCGTTTTTCTTTTCTGGCGCTGAGTTCCGTCCTAGGGGCTCAATACTGGAAAATAACTGATCAGTTTTATCCTAATGCAGTCAGAATGGAGAGAAATCCGTTCAGGATGCATCAGGACTAGAGATGAGCGAACTTCTGTTTTAAGTTCGGCGTCTAAAGTTCGGGGGCGGGTTAGCGGAGAATCCCGATCTGGAACCGGATATGGATTCCGACTTCCGTTGTGGTCCGTGGTAGCGGAATCAATAATGGCCGATTATTGATTCCGCTACCACGGACCACAACGGAAGTCGGAATCCATATCCGGTTCCAGATCGGGATTCTCCGCTAACCCGCCCCCGAACTTTAGACGCCGAACTTAAAACAGAAGTTCGCTCATCTCTAATCAGGACGTCTTCAGTTCAGTCTTTTTGACTGATTAGGCTTTTCAGAAAACCGTAGCATGTTGTATTGTTACCTCCGGATAAAAATCCTGAACACTTTGACTGAACGCCGGATCCGGTCTTTTTCCCATTGACTTGCATTAACGCCGGATCCGGCGCCGTGTGTTCAGTCAAACCGGAGCCGGCTTTTGCATGTTAAACCCGAAAAATGTGAAAAAAAAGTTAGTCCATAAATGGCGGATCCGTTTTTTCCAATGCATTTTTTCATTGTGATCAAAATCCTGATCAGGATTCAAATGTAATCCATTTTCACACGTTTTTCTGGATCCGACGGGCAGTTCCGGTGTCGGAATTGAACGCCGGATTTAAACAACGTTAGTGTGAAAGTAGCCTCAAAGGATACATGTCATATTTTCATAAAAAAATCAATTTTAGGCCTCTTTCACACGTGCGTTGTCCGGATCCGGCGTGTACTCCACTTGCCGGAATTACACGCCGGATCTGGAAAAACGCAAGTGTACTGAAAGCATTTGAAGACGGATCCGTCTTCAAAATGCGTTCAGTGTTACTATGGCAGCCAGGAGGCTATTAAAGTCCTGGTTGCCATAGTAGTAGTGGGGAGCGGGGGAGCGGTATACTTACAGTCCGTGCGGCTCCCGGGGCGCTCCAGAGTGACGTCAGAGCGCTCCATGCGCATGGATGACTTGCCATGCGATCACGTCATCCATGCGCCTGGGGCGCCCTGACGTCACTCTGGAGCGCCCCGGGAGCCGCACGGACGGTAAGTATGCTGCTCCCCCGCTCCCCGCTACACTTTACCATCGCTGCCAGGACTTTAGCATCCCGGCAGCCATGGTAACCATTCAGAAAAAGCTAAACGTTGGATCCGGCAATGCGCCGAAACGACGTTTAGCTTAAGGCCGGATCCGGATCAATGCCTTTCAATGGGCATTCATTCCGGATCCGGCCTTGCGGCAAGTCTTCAGGATTTTTGGCCGGAGCAAAAAGCGCAGCATGCTGCAGTATTTTCTCCGGCCAAAAAACATTCCGTTCCGGAACTGATGACATCCTGATGCATCCTGAACGGATTTCACTCCATTCAGAATGCATTAGGATAATCCTGATCAGGATTCTTCCGGCATAGAGCCCCGACAACGGAACTCTATGCCGGAAGAAAAGAACGCAGGTGTGAAAGAGCCCTAAGCATATGTTCCTGCTGCAGCAGCATTATGCTTAAAGCTATATTTAGTTTCTTCACTTACCACTGTTTTCCTTGAGTTTTCCCTTTAGTTACGGCTGTTTTGAATCCTACATTATGAGGATCTTCTCAAGATGGCTCCTCTGCCAGTTCTCTGAGGCCAAAACGGCATTCCCTCCGGTCACATACAAACTTGCTGTAGCCAGCAGCTTCCTGCCAGCCAATCAGATTGGATTACTGAGAGACCTGCCTCCTCACTCTGAAGCCTAATGCAGGCATGCAGTGTGAAGGACCGCCCCTCTCTTCCTAGCCGGAGACAGATGAGCCATAGCAGCGGTCTTTTAAGGGAGCAGTGGAAAGGGACAGGGGACATTAATGAAAGCTGTGATTATAAGGTGATTACAGAGCTTTTTACAATCATTGACAGACTAGCTCAGGTATACAGGCCTAGCTCTAATAAACTAGCAAATAAAAGAAAAATATGACAATTACCCTTTTAATATATGCAAATTGAGACCATGGGAACAAGACGAACACCCCCCTGGACTTCGCTCGTTTGTAGGAGGCAGGGAAGGGGAGATATGGAGCCAAATAGCGACGCTGTGTTTGGTCTCCACATGTACCAGGGATCCGGCCGGGTCCATTGGCACCAGAACCGCCCCCTATGATCAAAATAGTTTTTGGGGGGGATTTTTAGCTACCATAACCAATGGACTGGGATACTTTCAGGGGGAGAAAGGGGCATGACTGACCAAGGGTTAATTGCCCATGCGAGGCAGTAGCCATGGTCTTACTCGCTGTGCATCGTGTTAGGAGAGACCTGGAACCCCTGCTGACATCACTGCCTCCCATGTGACTATACATCTATCCGGTAACTGAGGGGTTGTCTCCTCACAGACAATGGGGGCATATTGCTAGGATATGCCCCCATTGTCTTGTAGGTGCGGGTCCCACAGCTGTCCCGCAAAGTGGTGGCTGGAGGGTTCCGGTCCAGCCACCACCAAGCGTTCTCCCCATACAACTGAATAGGAGCGTACCTCGCATGACCGGCTACCACTCCCATTCACTTCTATGGGCTCAGCTATTTTCAGCAGCCCCATAGAAACTGAATGGAGGGCGACTGCGCATGCGCAGTGCGCCCTCAACCACTTTCAGAGCTCTGTTCTCGATATAGGTGCGGGTCCGCGGTGGGACCTGTACCTAGAAGACAAGGGAGGCATAGCCTAGCGATATGCCCCTATTGTCTGTGATGAGACAACCCCTTTAACTCTGACCGTACTATCGCCTGTATTTGCATCTCGGACCATTGTATCTATTCTGTTTCTATAGTTTTGTTATCTAGTGTTAAATATAACTGTATAGCTGTTCTTTTGTCTCGATCCACGAATCCCGCACGTCCGTGCCTCGGTATAACGTTACATGCTACCTGGGCTGGTTTCTGGCCCGATATAATCGTGTTAACGGACCGGACTTGTATCTAACGAGGGACTGGTGGCAGTCTACCGGGCTGCAGGGCTCTGTGTCTCACTGAGGCTCTCAGCTTGTCGGGGTTGTGAGCGAGTGCTGTGCCACGCCGGAGGTCGTATGGACCACGCTCTCTCACTCCCCGTGACTGTGCTAAGCTGACCTCGCGTACCCCCAGGGAGTGCTGAACGTCACATCTTGGTCACAGTGACGAGACCGCATCGCGTGATCCCGGCGTAGTGTGACCTCAGGCGGGGCTGTGAGGGGCGGTTGGTCACAGGCCCTTTTCCTTTTTTGTTATTTTGAAAATGTAAAAAATGTTTTTTGCTTAAAATACTAGGGGAACGTGTCCTCTTTAGCTCTATGCCTTTTGGAGATCATTTCATCTTCAACTTGCTCAACTGTTCACAGTAATAGTAATTTTGACCAGGGGTGCCCAGACTTTTGCATGCCACCGTAACTTTCTGGGTCTTCAGGAGGCTCTTGCAGCCTCCCTGAACCTCCGCCTCGCTCCTGTGCTTTTAGAGCCGCCTGGTAGACATTGTTTTTACCCTGTTTGTGTTATGTAAATGGCTCAGGCACTCTGCAATTACTGACAGCAGAGCAGGCGGGGGGCTGAAAAATAGCTGCAGAGCCGCAGGTTCTCTGAACACCCCGCATACCATTATAGCTGCCGAGCCACAGATCCCCTGAACACCCCGCACAACATAATAGCTGCAGGTCCCCTGAACACCCCGCACAACATAATAGCTGCAGAGCCACAGGTCCTCCCCATCATCCCGCATACCATTATAGCTGCCGAGCCACAGATCCCCTAAACATCCCACACAACATAATAGCTGCAGGTCCCCCTGAACACCCCGCACAACATAATAGCTGCAGAGCCACAGGTCCTCCCCCGTCACCCCACACACTATTATAGCTGCAAAGCCACAGATCCCCTGAACACCCCGCACAACATAATAGCTGCAGGTCCCCCTGAACACCCCGCACAACATAATAGCTGCAGGTCCCCCTGAACACCCCGCACAACATAATAGCTGCAGGTCCCATGAACAACCTGCACACAATCATAGCTGCAGGTCTCCTGAACAACCTGCACACCATTATAGCTGCAGGTCTCCAGAACACAGTTAGAGCTGCAGGTCCCCCGAACACTCCGCACACCATCAGAGCTGAAGGTCCCCCGAACACCCCGCACACCATCAGAGCTGCAGGTCCCCCGCACACCCCGCACACCATCATAGCTGCAGGTCCTGCGAACACCCAGCACACCATCATAGCTGCAGGTCCTGCGAACACCCCGCATACCATTATAGCTGCAGGTCTCCAGAACACCCTGCACACAGTTAGAGCTGCAGGTTCCCTGAACACCCCCGCACACCATCATATCTGCAGGTCCCCCGAACACCCCGCACACCTTCATGGCTGCAGGTCCCCCGAACACCCCGCACACCATTATAGCTGCATGTCCCCTGAACACCCTGCGCACAGTTATAGCTGCAGAGCTTCTGGTCCCCTGAGCACCCCACACAGCATTATAGTCGCCTCCTGGGCCCAGCGGACTGGTGAAGAGCTGAATGTGTGGATCGCTGACTCTGTTCTTATCCTTTTGGTGCCTTTACTTTTAGATTCATGAACCACAAGCAACGCGGGAGATGTTATTTGGTCAGTTTACAGCTAGAGGGCGCCAGTGCACCATGGGAAATGCCCCATGTTTCATGCGGAGTGCTTCTTATTTAGGCTACATGCACACGACCGCTGTGTGTTTTGCGGTCTGCAAAACACGGATGGCACGGACAGCCTATAATATAACTGCCTATTCTTCTCCGTAAAGCGCGGACAAGAATAGGACAGGTTATATTTTTTTTGCGGACAACGCATGGAGTGCTGTCCGCATCTTTTGCGGCCCCATTGAAGTGAATGGGTCCGCAGTTTTGGCGGCTCGGATGTGGACCAAAACCACGGGCGTGTGCATAAGGCCTTACCCTGATGATCATTTGTTTGGATTCCTGGCTGATATTATTGGGGCGGCAGGGAGTACGTCGGGCGAGGCAACCATCGGAGCTATATACGCCCTGCACGCCCCATATACTGGGAGAGAAGGAAAGTGCAGCCTACTGTCAAAGCCCCCAAATGATAGAGATGGTGGGTCACCCCGACTTCTCACCCCGTTTTCTCAGCAGTCACTTTTATATACTCTCTAGTGCAGCAGTCATTTTTATATAGAATCACTTATGCAGCAGTCACTTTTATATAGAGCCTCTCGTGCAGCAGTCACTTTTATATAGTCTCTCTCATGTAGCAGTCACTTTTATATAGAGCCTCTCGTGCAGCAGTCACTTTTATATAGAGTCTCTTGTGCAGCAGTCACTTTTATATAGAGTCTCTTGTGCAGCAGTCACTTTTATATAGAGTCTCTTATGCAGCAGTCACTTTTATATAGAGCCTCTCGTGCAGCAGTCACTTTTATATAGAGCCTCTCGTGCAGCAGTCACTTTTATATAGAGCATCTCATGCAGCAGTCACTTTTATATAGAGCCTCTCGTGCAGCAGTCACTTTTATATAGAGCCTCTCGTGCAGCAGTCACTTTTATGTAGTCTCTCTCATGCAGCAGTCACTTTTATATAGTCTCCCATGCAGCATTCACTTTTATATAGAGCCTCTCGTGCAGCAGTCACTTTTATGTAGTCTCTCTCATGCAGCAGTCACTTTTATATAGTCTCCCATGCAGCATTCACTTTTAGGCTGAGTTCACACGGGCGAGATTTCCGCGCGGGTGCAATGCAGTAGGTGAACGCATTGCACCTGCACTGAATCCTGACCCATTCATTTCAATGGGTCTGTGCACATGAGCGTTGTTTTTCATGCATCACTTCTGCAATGCTTTAAAATCGCAGCATGTTCTATATTCTGCGTTTTTCACGCAGCCCTGGCCCCATAGAAGTGAATGGGGCTGCGTTAATAACGCATTGCATCTGCAAGCAAGTGCGGGTGCGATGCGTTTTTCACTGATGGTTGCTAGGAGATGTTGTTTGTAAACCTTCAGTTTTTTATCACGCGCGTGAAAAACGCATCAAAAAACTGAACAACTAAACGCAATTGCAGCCAAAACTGACTGAACTTGCTTGCAAAATGGTGCGAGTTTAACTGAACGCACCCTGAACGCATCCGGACCTAATCTGTCACGCTCGTGTGAACTCAGCCTTATATAGAGCCTCTCGTGCAGCAGTCACTTTTATATAGAGCCTCTCGTGCAGCAGTCACTTTTATATAGTCTCTCTCGTGCAGCAGTCACTTTTATATAGTCTCTCTCGTGCAGCAGTCACTTTTATATAGTCTCTCTCGTGCAGCAGTCACTTTTATATAGTCTCTCTCATGCAGCAGTCACTTTTATATAGTCTCTCTCGTGCAGCAGTCACTTTTATATAGTCTCTCTCGTGCAGCAGTCACTTTTATATAGAGCCTCTTGTGCAGCAGTCACTTTTATATAGTCTCTCTCGTGCAGCAGTCACTTTTATATAGTCTCTCTCGTGCAGCATTCACTTTTATATAGTCTCTCTCGTGCAGCAGTCACTTTTATATAGTCTCTCTCGTGCAGCATTCACTTTTATATAGAGCCTCTCGTGCAGCAGTCACTTTTATGTAGTCTCTCTCATGCAGCAGTCACTTTTATATAGTCTCCCATGCAGCATTCACTTTTAGGCTGAGTTCACACGGGCGAGATTTCCGCGCGGGTGCAATGCAGTAGGTGAACGCATTGCACCTGCACTGAATCCTGACCCATTCATTTCAATGGGTCTGTGCACATGAGCGTTGTTTTTCATGCATCACTTCTGCAATGCTTTAAAATCGCAGCATGTTCTATATTCTGCGTTTTTCACGCAGCCCTGGCCCCATAGAAGTGAATGGGGCTGCGTTAATAACGCATTGCATCTGCAAGCAAGTGCGGGTGCGATGCGTTTTTCACTGATGGTTGCTAGGAGATGTTGTTTGTAAACCTTCAGTTTTTTATCACGCGCGTGAAAAACGCATCAAAAAACTGAACAACTAAACGCAATTGCAGCCAAAACTGACTGAACTTGCTTGCAAAATGGTGCGAGTTTAACTGAACGCACCCTGAACGCATCCGGACCTAATCTGTCACGCTCGTGTGAACTCAGCCTTATATAGAGCCTCTCGTGCAGCAGTCACTTTTATATAGAGCCTCTCGTGCAGCAGTCACTTTTATATAGTCTCTCTCATGCAGCAGTCACTTTTATATAGTCTCTCTCGTGCAGCAGTCACTTTTATATAGTCTCTCTCGTGCAGCAGTCACTTTTATATAGAGCCTCTTGTGCAGCAGTCACTTTTATATAGAGCCTCTCGTGCAGCAGTCACTTTTATGTAGTCTCTCGTGCAGCAGTCACTTATGTAGTCTCTCTCATGCAGCAGTCACTTTTATATGGAGCCTCTCGTGCAGCAGTCACTTTTATATAGAGCCTCTCGTGCAGCAGTCACTTTTATATAGAACCTCTCGTGCAGCAGTCACTTTTATATAGTGCCTCTTGTGCAGCAGTCACTTATGTAGTCTCTCTCATGCAGCAGTCACTTATGTAGTCTCTCTCGTGCAGCAGTCACTTTTATATGGAGCCTCTCGTGCAGCAGTCACTTTTATATAGAGCCTCTCGTGCAGCAGTCACTTTTATATAGAGCCTCTCGTGCAGCAGTCACTTTTATATAGAACCTCTCGTGCAGCAGTCACTTTTATATAGAGCCTCTCGTGCAGCAGTCACTTTTATATAGTGCCTCTTGTGCAGCAGTCACTTTTATGTATTCTCTCTCGTGCAACAGTCACTTTTATATAGTCTCTCTCATACAGCAGTCACTTTTATATAGTCTCTCTCATGCAGCAGTCACTTTTATATAGTCTCTCTCGTGCAGCAGTCACTTTTATATAGAGCCTCTTGTGCAGCAGTCACTTTTATATAGAGCCTCTTGTGCAGCAGTCACTTTTATATAGAGCCTCTCGTGCAGCAGTCACTTTTATGTAGTCTCTCGTGCAGCAGTCACTTTTATGTAGTCTCTCGTGCAGCAGTCACTTTTATGTAGTGCCTCTCGTGCAGCAGTCACTTTTATGTAGTCTCTCTCGTGCAGCAGTCACTTTTATGTAGTCTCTCTCGTGCAGCAGTCACTTTTATATAGAGCCTCTCTTGTGCAGCAGTCACTTTTATATAGAGCCTCTCGTGCAGCAGTCACTTTTATGTAGTCTCTCGTGCAGCAGTCACTTTTATGTAGTATCTCGTGCAGCAGTCACTTTTATGTAGTCTCTCGTGCAGCAGTCACTTTTATGTAGTGCCTCTCGTGCAGCAGTCACTTTTATATAGAGCCTCTCGTGCAGCAGTCACTTTTATGTAGTGCCTCTCGTGCAGCAGTCACTTTTATATAGAGCCTCTCTCGTGCAGCAGTCACTTTTATGTAGTCTCTTGTGCAGCAGTCACTTTTATGTAGTGCCTCTCGTGCAGCAGTCACTTTTATATAGAGCCTCTCTCGTGCAGCAGTCACTTTTATGTAGTCTCTCGTGCAGCAGTCACTTTTATGTAGTGCCTCTCGTGCAGCAGTCACTTTTATATAGAGCCTCTCTCGTGCAGCAGTCACTTTTATGTAGTCTCTCGTGCAGCAGTCACTTTTATGTAGTCTCTCTCGTGCAGCAGTCACTTTTATATAGAGCCTCTCGTGCAGCAGTCACTTTTATATAGAACCTCTCGTGCAGCAGTCACTTTTATATAGTGCCTCTCGTGCAGCAGTCACTTTTATATAGAGCCTCTCGTGCAGCAGTCACTTTTATATAGAGCCTCTCGTGCAGCAGTCACTTTTATATAGTGCCTCTCGTGCAGCAGTCACTTTTATGTAGTGCCTCTCGTGCAGCAGTCACTTTTATATAGAGCCTCTCGTGCAGCAGTCACTTTTATATAGAGCCTCTCGTGCAGCAGTCACTTTTATATAGAGCCTCTCGTGCAGCAGTCACTTTTATATAGAGCCTCTCGTGCAGCAGTCACTTTTATATAGAGCCTCTTGTGCAGCAGTCACTTTTATATAGAGCCTCTTGTGCAGCAGTCACTTTTATATAGAGCCTCTCGTGCAGCAGTCACTTTTATATAGAGCCTCTCGTGCAGCAGTCACTTTTATATAGAGCCTCTCGTGCAGCAGTCCCTTTTATGTAGTCTCTCGTGCAGCAGTCCCTTTTATGTAGTCTCATGCAGCAGTCACTTTTATATAGAGCCTCTTGTGCAGCAGTCACTTTTATATAGAGCCTCTTGTGCAGCAGTCACTTTTATATAGAGCCTCTTCTGCAGCAGTCACTTTTATATAGAATCTCTCGTGCAGCAGTCACTTCTGGTATATTCTCTCATTCAGCAGGTAGCTCTGTAGTCTCTCTCGTCACTTTTATGTAGTCTGTCTTTCTATATAGATTCCTCTCCCTTCCGTATCAGTTAACTATAAACAGTCTCTTCTTCATACAACAGTCTTATTTGAATTCAGTAAAAAGCTGTTTTTTCTTCAAGACTGTCTCTTCAGCTGCAGTCACTTCTATAAGCAGAGAGTCGCCAATCAGTCACAGGTATCGAAAGGCAGTCTCTTTCTCTCGTCTTTATGACCCATCAGGCAGCCTCCCTGTACTCTAAGAAGTCACCTGTACCTGGAGTCTGTCTAATTCTGCTATCTTTGAGACAATCTCTCGCCTCAGTTGAGAAGTCAATCTCACTTCCTTCCATCTAAAAAGTCCTTTGCACCTGCACTCGCTCTCCTTAATTAGCACTCTTCTCTCTATCCGAGCAGTCACTTGTCTCCCCCTCCTCTCACCGAGGACTGAGGCCCCTCTCTCTGTCCATCAGCTGTCTCTCCTGTCTCTGAGCTGTGGAGGCCCCTCTCTATGTCCATCAGCTGTCTCTCCTGTCTCTGAGCTGTGGAGGCCCCTCTCTCTGTCCATCAGCTGTCTCTCCTGTCTCTGAGCTGTGGAGGCCCCTCTCTCTGTCCATTAGCTGTCTCTCCTGTCTCTGAGCTGTGGAGGCCCCTCTCTCTGTCCATCAGCTGTCTCTCCTGTCTCTGAGCTGTGGAGGCCCCTCTCTCTGTCCATCAGCTGTCTCTCCTGTCTCTGAGCTGTGGAGGCCCCTCTCTCTGTCCATCAGCTGTCTCTCCTGTCTCTGAGCTGTGGAGGCCCCTCTCTCTGTCCATCAGCTGTCTCTCCTGTCTCTGAGCTGTGGAGGCCCCTCTCTCTGTCCATCAGCTGTCTCTCCTGTCTCTGAGCTGTGGAGGCCCCTCTCTCTGTCCATCAGCTGTCTCTCCTGTCTCTGAACTGTCAATTGTCACCCCCTCCTCTCACAGATAACGGAAACCCCTCTCTCTATTCACAAGCTGTCTCTCCTGTCTCTGAGCAGTCACTTGTCACCCCCTCCTCTCACAGATGACGGAGGCCCCTCTCTCTATCCACCAGCTGTCTCTGAGCAGTCACTTGTCTCTTCCTCCTCTCACAGATGACTGAGGGCTCTCTCTCTCCATCAGCTGTCTCTCCTGTCTCTGAGCAGTCACTTGTCTCCCCCTCCTCTCTCAGATGACTGAGGCCCCTCTTTCTATCCACCAGCTGTCTCTTCTGTCTCTGAGCAGTCACTTGTCTCTTCCTCCTCTCACAGATGACTGAGGGCTCTCTCTCTCCATCAGCTGTCTCTCCTGTCTCTGAGCAGTCACTTGTCTCCCCCTCCTCTCACAGATGACTGAGGGCTCTCTCTCTATCCACCTGCTGTCTCTCCTGTCTCTGAGCAGTCACTTGTCTCCCCCTCCTCTCACAGATGACTGAGGGCTCTCTCTCTATCCACCAGCTGTCTCTCCTGTCTCTGAGCAGTCACTTGTCTCCCCCTCCTCTCTCAGATGACTGAGGCCTCTCTATCTACCAGCTGTCTCTCCTGTCTCTGAGCAGTCACTTGTCTCCCCCTCCTCTCTCAGATTAATGAGGCCCCTCTCTCTATCTACCAGCTGTCTCTCCTGTCTCTGAGCAGTCACTTGTCTCCCCCTCCTCTCTCAGATGACTGAGGCCCCTCTTTCTATCCACCAGCTGTCTCTCCTGTCTCTGAACAGTCACTTGTCTGTTCCTCCTCTCTCAGATGACTGAGGCCCCTCTCTCTATCCACCAGCTGTCTCTCCTGTCTCAGAGCAGTCACTTGTCTCCCCCTCCTCTCTCAGATGACTGAGGCCCCTCTTTCTATCCACCAGCTGTCTCTTCTGTCTCTGAGCAGTCACTTGTCTCTTCCTCCTCTCACAGATGACTGAGGGCTCTCTCTCTCCACCAGCTGTCTCTCCTGTCTCAGAGCAGTCACTTATCTCTTCCTCCTCTCACAGATGACTGAGGCCTCTCTCTATCTACCAGCTGTCTCTCCTGTCTCTGAGCAGTCACTTGTCTCCCCCTCCTCTCTCAGATGACTGAGGCCCCTCTCTCTGCTCCCTGCACTCTCATCTCTCTCCAGCATACTAATCTCACTTTTGCCCCTCCCCGGGCCCCCGTATAACAGTCTCCATGTGCGCTCTCACACTTCCCACCATCACCCCCAATGTGCACATTCCTCCTCCTCCTCCTCCTGTTGCATTCTCTTTCTCTGCCTCCTCCCTCCCTCCCTCCCATGATTGAGAAATTACAGCAGGGAGCGGAGCACTGTGTGGATATCTAGGTGTAGTGCCCACCTGTGCCCTGCATGAACCACTATGGGCCGCCTTCCCCTATAGACTCCATGCCCTCTGTTGATACATGTGCTGGCGAGACTGGCAGCGGAGAAGTTTGCATCTGCTTTTTCTTTGGGATTGATCCTCATTTTTGCCATCCCTGGAAGAGACCAGTGGAGACTTTACCCCAACATGGGGCATGAACTGGCTCTTCTCCCAATTGTTGCGCTTCACTGACTCCGAATCCTATTGCCCTATCTCATTGGATTGGCATGGCATGCCAAGAAAATTAGTATTGCCATCACCACAGGGGAAGGTCACGGTTGTTATGCTAGGCGAGAACCCCCCTGTCATTCATGGACGTGCCCCTCTCAGCTCCACAGATCCGATGACAGGTGGCGGAAACTGAATTTCCTTGCGAAAAGTGTCGCCGGGCAGGATGGAGATGGAAAAAGATGTCCAGCCCTTACCACCGCGGTACAGGTTTCGAGACCTGCTAATGGGGGACTGGCAGCAGGATGACAGGTAATGATGTGTGCACGGTGAGGGTTATAGTACTCAGGGAGCAGGTAAAATAGACAGCGCTGGGTCATCACCATTCATAAACTTACAGGAGTTTTCCCATATAACATCCAACAAGTCTCTGCCCTGTGTATAGTGTAATACAGAGGAGATGTGTAATACACAGATATTACTAGTATCCTCCACAGGTGTCTGCACTGTGTATAGTGTAATATAGAGGAGATGTGTAATACAGATATTACTAGTATCCCCCACAGGTGTCTGCACTGTGTATAGTGTATTACAGAGGAGATGTGTAATACACAGATATTACTAGTATCCTCCACAGGTGTCTGCACTGTGTATTGTGTAATATAGAGGAGATGTGTAATACACAGATATTACTAGTATCCTCCAGAGGTGTCTGTACTGTGTATAGTGTAATATAGAGGAGATGTGTAATACACAGACATTACTAGTATCCTCCAGAGATATCTGCACTGTGTATCGTGTAATACAGAGGAGATGTGTAATACACAGATATTACTAGTATCCTCCAGAGGTGTCTGTACTGTGTATAGTGTAATATTGAGGAGATGTGTAATACACAGATATTACTAGTATCCTCCAGAGATATCTGTACTGTGTAATATAGAGGAGATGTGTAATACACATATATTACTAGTATCCTCTAGAGGTGTCTGCAATGTGTATAGTTAATGTAGAGGAGATGTGTAATACACAGATATTACTAGTATCCTCCAGAGATATCTGCGCTGCTGTGTATAGTGTAATATAGAGGAGATGTCTAATACACAGATATTACTAGTATCCTCCAGAGATGTCTGCACTGTGTATACTGTAATACAGAGGAGATGTGTAATACACAGATATTACTAGTATCCTCCAGAGGTGTCTGTACTGTGTATACTGTATTGTAATATACAGGAGATGTGTAATACACAGATATTACTAGTATACAGGAGACGTGTAATGCACAGATATTACTAGTATCCTCCACAGGTTTCTGTACTGTGTATAGTGTAATACAGAGGAGATGTGTAATACACAGATATTAGTAGTATTCTCCAGAGATATCTGTACTGTGTAATATAGAGGAGATGTGTAATACACAGATATTACTAGTATCCTCCACAGGTTTCTGTACTGTGTATAGTGTAATACAGAGGAGATGTGTAATACACACATATTAGTAGTATTCTCCAGAGATATCTGTACTGTGTAATATAGAGGAGATGTGTAATGCACAGATATTACTAGTATCCTCTAGAGGTGTCTGCACTGTGTATAGTTAATGTAGAGGAGATGTGTAATGCACAGATATTACTAGTATCCTCCAGAGATATCTGCACTGTGTATAGTGTAATATAGAAGAGATGTGTAATACACAGATATTACTAGTATCTTCCAGAGGTGTCTGTACTGTGTATACTGTATTGTAATATAGAGGAGATGTATAATACACAGATATTACTAGTATCCTCTAGAGATATCTTTACTGTGTAAACTGTAATATAGAGGAGATGTGTAATACACAGATATTACTAGTATCGTCCACAGGTGTCTGCACTGTGTATAGTGTAATATAGAGGAGATGTGTAATACACAGATATTACTAGTATCCTCCACAGGTTTCTGTACTGTGTATAGTGTAATACAGAGGAGATGTGTAATACACACATATTACTGGTATTCTCCAGAGATATCTGTACTGTGTAATATAGAGGAGATGTGTAATACACAGATATTACTAGTATCCTCCACAGGTTTCTGTACTGTGTATAGTGTAATACAGAGGAGATGTGTAATACACACATATTACTGGTATTCTCCAGAGATATCTGTACTGTGTAATATAGAGGAGATGTGTAATACACAGATATTACTAGTATCCTCCAGAGATATCTGCGCTGCTGTGTATAGTGTAATATGGAGGAGATGTCTAATACACAGATATTACTAGTATCCTCCAGAGATGTCTGCACTGTGTATACTGTAATACACAGATATTGCTAGGATCCTCCAGAGATATCTTCGCTGTGTATAGTGTAATATAGAGGAGATGTGTAATACACAGATATTACTACTATCCTCCAGAGGTGTCTGCCCTGTGTATAGTGTAATACAGAGGAGATGTGTAATACACAGATATTACTAGTATCCACCAGAGGTGTCTGCACTGCGTATAGTGTAATATCGAGGAGATGTGTAATACACAGACATTACTAGTATCCACCAGAGATATCTGCACTGTGTATCGTGTAATACAGAGGAGATGTGTAATACACAGACATTACTAGTATCCTCCAGAGATATCTGCACTGTGTATCGTGTAATACAGAGGAGATGTGTAATACACAGATATTACTAGTATCCTCCAGAGGTGTCTGTACTGTGTATAGTGTAATATAGAGGAGATGTGTAATACACAGATATTACTAGTATCCTCCAGAGATATCTGTACTGTGTAATATAGAGGAGATGTGTAATACACATATATTACTAGTATCCTCTAGAGGTGTCTGCACTGTGTATAGTTAATGTAGAGGAGATGTGTAATACACAGATATTACTAGTATCCTCCAGAGATATCTGCGCTGCTGTGTATAGTGTAATATAGAGGAGATGTCTAATACACAGATATTACTAGTATCCTCCAGAGATGTCTGCACTGTGTATACTGTAATACAGAGGAGATGTGTAATACACAGATATTACTAGTATCCTCCAGAGGTGTCTGTACTGTGTATACTGTATTGTAATATACAGGAGATGTGTAATACACAGATATTACTAGTATACAGGAGACGTGTAATGCACAGATATTACTAGTATCCTCCACAGGTTTCTGTACTGTGTATAGTGTAATACAGAGGAGATGTGTAATACACAGATATTAGTAGTATTCTCCAGAGATATCTGTACTGTGTAATATAGAGGAGATGTGTAATACACAGATATTACTAGTATCCTCCACAGGTTTCTGTACTGTGTATAGTGTAATACAGAGGAGATGTGTAATACACACATATTAGTAGTATTCTCCAGAGATATCTGTACTGTGTAATATAGAGGAGATGTGTAATACACAGATATTACTAGTATCCTCTAGAGGTGTCTGCACTGTGTATAGTTAATGTAGAGGAGATGTGTAATGCACAGATATTACTAGTATCCTCCAGAGATATCTGCACTGTGTATAGTGTAATATAGAAGAGATGTGTAATACACAGATATTACTAGTATCTTCCAGAGGTGTCTGTACTGTGTATACTGTATTGTAATATAGAGGAGATGTATAATACACAGATATTACTAGTATCCTCTAGAGATATCTTTACTGTGTAAACTGTAATATAGAGGAGATGTGTAATACACAGATATTACTAGTATCGTCCACAGGTGTCTGCACTGTGTATAGTGTAATATAGAGGAGATGTGTAATACACAGATATTACTAGTATCCTCCACAGGTTTCTGTACTGTGTATAGTGTAATACAGAGGAGATGTGTAATACACACATATTAGTAGTATTCTCCAGAGATATCTGTACTGTGTAATATAGAGGAGATGTGTAATACACAGATATTACTAGTATCCTCTAGAGGTGTCTGCACTGTGTATAGTTAATGTAGAGGAGATGTGTAATGCACAGATATTACTAGTATCCTCCAGAGATATCTGCACTGTGTATAGTGTAATATAGAAGAGATGTGTAATACACAGATATTACTAGTATCTTCCAGAGGTGTCTGTACTGTGTATACTGTATTGTAATATAGAGGAGATGTATAATACACAGATATTACTAGTATCCTCTAGAGATATCTTTACTGTGTAAACTGTAATATAGAGGAGATGTGTAATACACAGATATTACTAGTATCGTCCACAGGTGTCTGCACTGTGTATAGTGTAATATAGAGGAGATGTGTAATACACAGATATTACTAGTATCCTCCACAGGTTTCTGTACTGTGTATAGTGTAATACAGAGGAGATGTGTAATACACACATATTACTGGTATTCTCCAGAGATATCTGTACTGTGTAATATAGAGGAGATGTGTAATACACAGATATTACTAGTATCCTCCACAGGTTTCTGTACTGTGTATAGTGTAATACAGAGGAGATGTGTAATACACACATATTACTGGTATTCTCCAGAGATATCTGTACTGTGTAATATAGAGGAGATGTGTAATACACAGATATTACTAGTATCCTCCAGAGATATCTGCGCTGCTGTGTATAGTGTAATATGGAGGAGATGTCTAATACACAGATATTACTAGTATCCTCCAGAGATGTCTGCACTGTGTATACTGTAATACACAGATATTGCTAGGATCCTCCAGAGATATCTTCGCTGTGTATAGTGTAATATAGAGGAGATGTGTAATACACAGATATTACTACTATCCTCCAGAGGTGTCTGCCCTGTGTATAGTGTAATACAGAGGAGATGTGTAATACACAGATATTACTAGTATCCACCAGAGGTGTCTGCACTGCGTATAGTGTAATATCGAGGAGATGTGTAATACACAGACATTACTAGTATCCTCCAGAGATATCTGCACTGTGTATCGTGTAATACAGAGGAGATGTGTAATACACAGACATTACTAGTATCCTCCAGAGATATCTGCACTGTGTATCGTGTAATACAGAGGAGATGTGTAATACACAGATATTACTAGTATCCTCCACAGGTGTCTGCACTGTGTATTGTGTAATATAGAGGAGATGTGTGTAATACACATATATTACTAGTATCCCCCAGAGGTGTCTGCTCTGCGTATAGTGTAATATCGAGGAGATGTGTAATACACAGACATTACTAGTATCCTCCAGAGATATCTGCACTGTGTATAGTGTAATACAGAGAAGATGTGTAATACACAGATATCACTAGTATCCTCCAGAGGTGTCTGTACTGTGTATTGTGTAATACAGAGGAGATGTGTAATACAGAGATATTACTAGTATCCTCCAGAGGTGTCTGTACTGTGTATTGTGTAATACAGAGGAGATGTGTAATACAGAGATATTACTAGTATCCTCCAGAGGTGTCTGTACTGTGTATTGTGTAATATACAGGAGACGTGTAATACAGAGATATTACTAGTATCCTCCAGAGGTGTCTGTACTGTGTATACTATATTGTAATATACAGGAGATGTGTAATACACAGATATTACTAGTATCCTCCACAGGTGTCTGTACTGTGTATTGTGTAATATAGAGGAGATGTCTATATTTCTCAGCATTATGGACACTATTATTTCTGACCAAATTCCCAACTCCATTTGCTATAATGCAGCCCCAAATTTGCAAGGAGCCTCCACCATGCTTTACATGCTTTCTCTCCAGAATATTTTAGGTTTGGATTCATCAGTCCATAGCACCTGCTGCCATTTTCATCCCCCCCACTTCCTATGTTTTCATGAATAGTTGAGACGCTTCGCCTTGTTTCCATGTGGAAAGTATGGCTTTTTGGATGCAATTTTTCCTTGAAGAACACACATGGCCAGACGTCTACGAACAGTATATAGGAGTACTAAGGTCCCACTGGTTTTTGCCGGTTTTGAGCTGAAGGCACTGCTGGACATCTTCTGATTTCAAAGGGAAGTAATCATGATGTGCATTAGCTGACCACCAACTCTACAGTCCTCAACGTGGTCAAAATTAATGGTGTCCTCAATGCTGAGATATACAGGCAGACACACATCCATCATGTAAAACCATCAGGGAGGTGTCTGGCTCCAAATGTATTCTACAGCAGGACTACGACCCCAAACTTACAGTCAATGTCATTAAAGGGGTTCTGCACTTTGTTTAAACTGATGATCTATCCTCTGGATATATCATCAGCTTCTGATCGGCGGGGGTCCGACACCCGGGACCCCCGCCGATCAGCTGTTTGAAAAGGCAGCGGCGTTCCAGCAGCACAGCGGTCTTCTTAATGTTTACCGCTGGCCCAGTGACGTCACGACTAGTATCAATGGTCTTGGCGGGGCTAAGCTCCATTCAAATGAATGGAGCTTAGCCGCGCCCAGGCCAGTTGATACTAGTCATGACGTCACTGGGCCAGCGGTAAACAGTAAGAAGACCGCGGTGCTGCTGGAACGCCGCTGCCTTCTCAAACAGCTGATCGGCGGGGGTCCCGGGTGTCGGACCCCCGCCGATCAGATGCTGATGATCTATCCAGAGGAATAGAACTTTAGAACCCCTTTAAGGCCTCGTGCACACAAACAGATTCGTTCCGTTTCGTGCATTTGGGACCGCAATTTGCTGTCCCCAATGCACGGGCAACCTCTGTGTCGGCCGCCAGGACGGATCCAGACTCATTCAACTTGAATGGGTTGGCATCCGTCTATTCCGCAAAAAGATAGAGCAAGTTCTATCTTTTTGCGGAACAGACGTACGTAACGGAACCCCACAGAAGCACTCCTTAGTGTTCCGTGCTTCCGTTCCGCACCGTTCTGCATCTGTGATGTAGAATGCACACGGAACAGTGCCCGTGGATTGCGGATCCACATATGCGGTCCGCAATACGGCAACGGGACACCTACGTTCGTGTGCAGGAGGCCTAAGAACTATCTTCAGGGCAAAGAAGAACAAGGAGTCCCAGAAGTGATGATATGGCCTCCGGCCCCCAGAGCCCTGATCTCATCATCAAGTTTGTCGGTGATTACATGAAGAGAAAAAAGGATTTGATTCTGTCTGGGATTACATAAAGAGACAGAAGGATATGAGTCTGTCTGGGATTACATGAAGAGACAGAAGGTTTTTAGTCTGTCTGGGATTACATAAAGAGACAGAAGGATATGAGTCTGTCTGTTATTACGTGAAGAGAAAGAAGAATTTGGGGGTCATTTAGATTGTTTTCTATGCCAGGCGTAAAAAATGATGAATGAGACAGGCTTGTCCCCTTTTCCCATGTCACGCCCATTTTTTGAGACTTAGTGTGAGCGGGGAGAAGTTGCAGAGCAAAAAACCTTTGCACTGCAATCTACACCAGAAATACGCCTAATATAGATGTATTTCAGTTAGTAAATAACCTCTTTTGAGTCTGTCTTGGAGTAAATGAAGAGACAGAGGAATTTGAGTCTGTCTAGGATTACATAAAGAGACAGAAGGATTTAAGTCTGTCTAGGATTACATAAAGAGACAGAAGGATTTTAGTCTGTCTAGGATTACATAGAGACAGAAGGATTTGAGTCTGTCTGGGACTACATGAAGAGACAGAAGAATGTGAGTCTGTCTTGGTTGACATGAAGAGACAGAAGGATTTAAGTCAGTCTAGGATTACATGAAGAGACAGAAGGATTTGAGTCTGCCTGGGATTGCATGAAGAGACAGAAGGACTTGAGTCTGTCTGGGACTACATGAAGAGACAGAAGGATTTGAGTTTGCCAGGGATTGCATGAAGAGACAGAAGGATTTGAGTCTGTCTGGGACTACATGAAGAGACAGAAGGACTTGAGTTTGCCCGGGATTACATGAAGAGACAGAAGGATTTAAGTCTGTCTAGGATTACATGAAGAGACAGAAGGATTTGAGTTTGCCCGGGATTACATGAAGAGACAGAAGGATTTGATTCTGCCTGTGATTACATGAAGAGACAGAAGGATTTGAGTTTGCCGGGATTACATGAAGAGCCTGAAGGATTTGAGTCTTCCTGTGATTACATGAAGAGATGGAAGGATTTGAGTCTGTCTGGGATTCCATGAAGGGACAGGAGGTTTTGAGCAAGCCTACATCCACAGATCTGTGGTTAGTTCTCCAAGGTGTTTGGAACAACCCCCTATCAAGTTCCTTCAAAAACTGTGTGCAAGTGTACCTAGAAGAACTGATGCTGAAGGCAAAGGGTGGTCACAGCAAATACTGATTGGGTTCAGATACCTCTTTTGTTGACTTTACATTTACTTTACGTTTTGTTAATTGATAAAAAATAAACTATTAACATTTTGATTTTTGAAAAAAGACCTAAACCGTTTGCACAGTACTGTATAATACACAGATATTACTAGTGTACCCCAGAGGTGTTTGTGTGGATTGTTTTGTACTGTTTTGAGTGCAGCAGAGTGGAGTTGGTTGATGTCATCACTACACCCTCATGGGCTCAGGTCGTCTTTTTATTATCGGACATGAGTGAATTTAATAGGGTGACGCGTGTTTTCCATTACATGAGGTGCCTGCCCTGGTATGAGTAGATGGTGTACATCCTGACTTCCTCATAAATCCTGTGCTGCCGTCTTCTCATCTGTGGTCCTTCATCACTCATCGCTGCCGAGATCCGGAGATTTAGAGGAGATTATAACAGGATAACCTGCTTTTTTTTTTTCCTAAGCCTAATCCTAATAGAAAGCTCAGAGAAGACATCGGTCACCCAGCATCTCATTAATAGATGATGGAGATCTGCAGGTTTTTCATCTGCTGACGTTCTTTTCCCTCCTAGTTTCCTCTGTAATCTGCACATAGTACATAAGATATTTGGGAATTGCACAGTGAGCACTTTCCCCATAGACATTCATGCAACCACTAGTGGAGGGAACGAGAGAGAGAGAGAGAAAAAGTTGAATTTCCAATGCACCAACACATCAGCAGGATGTAGTAGTCTATAATACATTAGGGAATTGCTATAGAAGCAATTCCCTTATATCTTTTACCCAAATTGCTTCCTTTGTTGGTTGAACAAGAAGGGTTTATGGAGGAGAGGAGCTCCTGACCGCTCTGTAATCTGTGCCTATATTGTATGCTCCAGGTTGATGTAAATGAAGGCCATGGTCAACCACCAATACTGGGCCATTCAAGGGCTGTTCTAATTTGTACGGTACATATAGTTCGGCAATTTTTCTTTTTTTGCAAGATGAGAATATCTGTTTAAGCAGTTGCCCATTTTGTTATCCCCCACCCACCCCCTCCCTGTTTCTCCCTGCAAATGTAGGTGCAGTAATTCCTGACCCCCTTACTCGCTAATGATGTAGGCACAGACAGCACCACCTTCCTGCCTCTGCCTTTTTATGGTTTAGGCACAGATAGTACTGCCTCCCTTCATCTTCAATTAATGGTGTGCTCACAAATAGCACTGCCTCCTTGTATCTCTCACAGATAGCACTGCCTCCCTGTATCTCTCACAGATGGCACTGCCTCCCTGTATCTCTCACAGATGGCACTGCCTCCCTGTATCTCTCACAGATGGCACTGCCTCCCTGTATCTCTCACAGATGGCACTGCCTCCCTGTATCTCTCACAGATGGCACTGCCTCCTTGTATTTTTCAGTTAAAGGGGTTGTCCCATGAAAAATATTCTACAGTTTTCAGACCAGCACCTTGTTCTGAATAGTTTTGTAATTGCATGTAATTAAAAATGTGGTATAACACCTGAGTTATTCAATAAAATGTATCTGTATAGCGCCACCTGCTGTTGTTTTTTTTTTTTTTTTTTTTTTTTTTCTTATTTCTTTGACTTGCTCACTGAGAAGGCCGCACATGCTCAGTTTCATCCTTCAACTGCCTCTTGAGCTGTGATAGGGAGAGCATGGACACGCCTTCTGAACTGTGATAGGGAGAGCATGGACACGCCTCCTGAGCTGTGATAGGGAGAGCTGAGACACGCCTCCTGAGCTGTGATAGGGAGAGCATGGACACGCCTCCTGAGCTGTGATAGGGAGAGCATGGACATGCCTCCTGAGCTGTGATAGGGAGAGCTGAGACACGCCTCCTGAGCTGTGATAGGGTGAGCATGGACACACACCCTTAGCTGCAGAAGAAAACACACTCCCCTTGAGCTGCCAGCTTGATATAAATCTAGTAGAGCAATGAATGAGGAGATCTCTGGATCCATGTGAGATACAGGGCTGGTAGAGATTGTCATGTACTAGATTATGTCTGATTTTTATTTCTTACATTAATCATGATATAACCCCTTCATTTAGTTAGCATTGCCTCCCAGTATCTCTCACAAACAGTATTTCCTCCATATATTTCCCATGAAATGATGTGGTCACAGACAGTACTGCTTCCCTGTATCTCTAGGTTAATGATGTGGTCACAGACAGTACTGCCTCCCTGTATCTATCAGTGAATGGTGTAAGCACAGATAGTAGTACTGCCTCCCTGTATCGCTCAGCGAATGGTGTAGGCACAGATAGTAGTACTGCCTCCCTGTATCGCTCAGTGAATGGCGTAGGTACAGATAGTAGTACTGCCTCCCTGTATCGCTCAGTTATTGGTGTATACGTAGCGTGAACCAGGTACCACAGCTCTAAAGTCTAAGATCCCTGGCTGCCCCAGTATCGGCAATGTCAAAACAGCTACCTGAAATTCTCTACACCCATAGTACATAAGATGGAGGCACTATGGTGCATGCGGTGAACAGTAAGTGAAGCATCTGGCGCATGCGTAGGTGGACGCCATTCTGTTGCCTGTGCATGTACTGGACTTTACAGCCCAACGGTTTAATTTCGGTCAGTAAAATAGGGTATTAGCGGAGTGTAGCACAGGTGATAGCCGACATATTTGTCCGATCGCGTTATGTACGGCTACTGCAGTGAAGTGTCACAAACAGGACTTCTTAAGAACACAACGCTACAAAGGCAGGCTGACTGACAAGGCCGGGGTAGCCTTGACAGATGTGGTACAAAGGATGGAACAGCTTTTTATTGCATTTGGAGAAATGTAATTTCCTAACAGAAGGATGGAGGCTCCAGTGATTGATTACAGTGCTATGTTGTTCTAGGGCAGAAGTAAATGCAATGGATAGATATTTATGGAATTGCATTAGCATGCTCCCCGGTAGAACTTAGGTTTTCAGGCATCAGTGGTAAGCAGGGGCTCTCTCCTTGTGTTACATACAAACATACCATTATAAATGCCACATAGTTGGTATTTTGGGGATTGGGGAGGGCGAGGGGGTGGTTGTCAGGCCTTACCCCGGATCTTTTTAGCCAGTCAAGGATGTACCGACGAGGATCCCTACTCAAAGTTGGTGGAAGGGAACAGACGAACACAGATAAAATATCGGCTTTCTCAGAGGATCTCAAGCAAGCTTGATGGTTACAATCCTCTAGCTCTCTTTGTGGTTACAATATTGTAGACTCTTTAGGTGGAACAGGCTGACTTTATCCTCAGGTATTTTACTCAATTTGATGGGTATCGCCAACTCAACCCTCGAGTCTCACACTGGTGGCAATGAAGACTTGGTTGGGCTAGGCTGTGGTTAATCTTCACACGGAGCACACTTTACACAGGCATGACCACAGTCACTTAGGATTGGTCATCAATATCGATTGGTGGGGGTCCGACTTCTGCCGTGCCCGTCGATCAGTAGTTTCAACAGGCCGCTGCTCTCCAATGAGTGCTGTGGCCTCCTCATAGGCTACCAAGTACAGTGCTGTACATTGTTTAGTATTGTAGCCCAGGCACCTAGGCCATGTGACCAATGACACGGCGCTCACCAAAGAGAAGCAGGATCTTCATACAGGCCATCAGCGGGACTAGGACCTCCACCAATGTGATATTGATGACATTTCCTGAGGACAGGCCCTCAATATTGTATTGTTTAACGATTATGCACTTGATCTTCTAAAAAGGGGTTGCCTGCAATTTTGGTATTGATAGCCTATCCTTAGGATCGGCTTGGATCTGACACCCTGCACCGCCAATGATCAGCTGTTCCAGTGCTGGAACTACACAGCATTAAAGGAATAGGAGCAGCTCTGCGGTCACCAGCTCTGACCACTACACAATGGATGGAGCTGTGTAGTTACAATTAAATGGTCAGGGGTGTGGCATGTCAGACCTCCCGCCGATCTGATATTGATGGCCAGTCTTGAGGACAGGCTAGGAATGTCTAAATCCTTGACAAACCCTTTCATATTTGAACTGGTTTCAAACCACAGATGATGGTCCGTGCTTCTCTCGGAGGTCATGTGTTCACACTTCATTGTATTAGCTCAGTACATAAAGTTCACTTAAATGGAAGACCAGGGTGAACCTCTAGAAGGATAATACCGAAGAGGAGCGAAAGACGTGCCATGCTACAGTTTGGCTTGAAGGCAAAACATATGTTTCTCCTGTCAAGAGGTCCTTCACAATGGCTAGATGCCCAGAGAGTTGCCTTCTCTAATCTTAAAAGCCACATGGATATATTTCTAGGAGAATCCATTATAACAACGCGGGAACGAAGACAGATGTCTACACAAATCCTCAGGACTGCCCGTCAGCGTACGATTGGTGGAGGTTCTACTCCAAGGATCACCGCTTATCTGCAGAATCAGAAGGCCACCTATGCCCATCAGTACATGCGGCTGTTAGTGTTGCCACCTTTCCCAAAAAATACTAGCGGCGTTTACATGTTTAAAAAGGGGGTGTGGTTTGAGGGAGTTCATACCTTGTGGCATTTGTTTTTTCCAACTAGTTTTAAAAATTAAATGCAGGCAACAATAATGCTAAAGACCTCATGTGTGAACAGGTGTAATAAATGAGATTTTATGGAGAAGCAAAAAACTGCAAAGCCAGGAAAAATACATCACCTACACCTATTTCAGTGCTGCCCCTGAACCCAGGGGCCCGATGCAGGAGCCCAGTTTGCCATAATGATTTATTTTTTATTTTTTTGTAAAACTAATTGAAAATGATTGTTTATGGACACAGTGAAAATTTATTTTCTGACTGTCAGAAATCTTTTCCATCTATGCCTCCCTAGTGATAATCCTATTGCTGCAGCATGTAACGGGCATCTCTTGAGAAGCGGCTGCATATTTTATACCAGATATGGACAGAAGGGACAGTGTACCATGAAAACCTTAGTGATGTTTGTGTGTTTGATGCTGGTAGATGCTGGGTCTTGGCATCATTAAACTGCCTAATTAGGCGCTCCTCTTATCATTCCTTTCCTGGAAAAAAACCATTGATGACATTAAGAGAACAAGCATGCTCTTTGATAATTGGGGGGAGGTTGATAACATGCACAGAAGTCCATGTTGCCCTACCCCAGGGGTTATGTACAGATTCACAGGAAAGCTCTGTGCCTCCCCTCCACTCCAGCCTGTCACCATGTACCGCTGGACCCCCCTCCTTCGCCATGCTGGCAGAGATCATACCTTTCTTGAAGGTATTACCCTCAGATCTCATTATTCCTAAACTAAAGGTTATATCTCTGGCTATACTGCAGCTAGCTCAGCTTTAATACAAGACCTGGCTTAAATATCTAGCTACTATACAGCTCGAGATAGTGCCCTTAGTAGCAAGATGGTGTCTCATACCTCCTTGGCAACTGAAGGGAAAACCCTGCATCGACTGTAGGTCCTAATGACCTGAACTGACAGCACCCTAGATCATTAAAACTGCTTTCCGAGTGCTCTTTGCGGTCATTCGTCAGTCTTAGGGTCCATTCACACGTCCGTTTTTTCTTTCCTGATCTGTTCCGTTTTTTGCGGAACAGATCTGGACCAGATCTGGACCCATTCATTTTCAATGGGTCCTGAAAAAAATCGGACAACACAATGTGTGCTGTCCGTTTCCGTTGTTCCATTCCGCATGTCCGAAAAAATATAAAACATGTCCTATTCTTTTCCGCAAAAATCGGATCCTGGTACAATACAAAGTCAATGGGTCCGCAAAAAACGGAAGATGTTCGTATGTCATTACGTATGTCATTACGTATGTCATCCGTTTTATGCGGATTCCGTTCCTGGAAATTAAATCCTGCAAACAGAAACTTTTTCTTTTTCAATTTTTTTTCAAAGAAATCCAAACAACTTTATTTGCTTATTGAAATTTATACATGTTTCTGTTTTTTGCGGATCCGCAAAAAACGGATGACATACGGAAACATTTTCAGGAACAACGGATCCGCAAAAAACGGACCGAAATTCGGGATATAGAAAAATACTGACGTGTGAATGTAGCCTAACGCTCGTGTAATCAAAAATAATAAAGCTAATCCTCTGCATTATTGTTTTTGTACAGAAATCGTATAATTTTCTCTCGTTATATACACAGTTGTCCTTGGTAACAGACAGCAGTTTAGCCCCACCCCATTGTCAGACATGTGACCTAACTCCTGAGCTCCCACAATGCACTGCTCTCTACTAACAGGAAAACGTTTTATATATCTGGGTGAGATTTATAAAACTGTCTAAAAGAAAAACTGTTTCCCAGGGCAACCAATCACAGAGTAGCTTTCATTTCTTACAGTGCTCTTGAAAAATGAAAACTGTGCTGTGATTGGTTGCCATGGGAAACACGTTTTTCGTTTAGACCCCGTCGCAAGTGTCCTTTCTCCCTACAGTGCCCCCAGTGTAGAAATAAATGGTGTCGTTTATCAAACTGGTATAAAGTAGAACTGGCTTAGTTGCCCATAGCAACCAATCAGATTCCTCCTTTCATTTTTGACAGCTCCTTTGGAAAATGAAAGGTGGAATCTGATTTGTTGCTATGGGCAACTAAGCCAGTTCTACTTTACTTTGAAAAAATAACCCCAAAAGTATTACACAGTTCAAATGCAAGCCAGAGACTCTTTACATGAACCCTCTTTTCATTCAATTGGGTTTTCTCCGCCAGATAACCCTTTTAAAGGGTTAACTTAAAGGGGGTCATCCATCATCAGAGAAATGCACAGGTTGCATGTGGCATTGCAGCTTCTCCCTATTCACTTCAATATAGCTGAGCAATACCAGATACAACCTGTGGACAGGTGTGGCACTGTGTCTGGAGGAAAGCCGCCATCTTGATCTGTTGCGGGATGTTCCCTTTAAGTCGTGTGTTCATTGATGGTGCCCGGTCACGCTCAGGTGCCAGCGGGCACTGCCAACCCTATCTGGTTTTCTCAGTGATTAGCTCTTATCAACATACAGAACGGAAATCAATATTAACGGCGGCTTGCCAGCAAGGTAATAAATTCAGGGCCGAGGAGAGCAGCCGAGAGGGTTTCCATGGAAATGACGGGCTTCGCCTCCCAGAGAGACCCTGATATCAATGTAATTCTCATTTTTAACGCCAGCCTGAGTGACAAAGCTTGGAAAAGACTCAGTAAGGTATGCAACGCCTGGAGCCTAATAAATCAGCTGCCGCAGACGCTGGGGTCGATCGCAGCTACTGCAGCTCATTAGGAACTTGTCCCAAGAGTGTCTGCTGTGATATAATGTATTATCTAACCGCCAAGACTTTTTTTATGTTTAGTTTTAATGGGGTTTTTAAAGCAGAATGCGGTGATATTTTTCTTGGGTTATTGAGTCGGACATGTGCAAGAAGAGCTGCGGTGTAAAGAATGGGGGACAAGAAGACAATCGGCAGTCTGGCCTTTTGGCTTGACGAGAGGTTAAAGGGGTTCTCTGGGAATGATTTAAAATGGCCGCCGAATGTGAGCAGGACTGGTCGCCACCCACTTGCAGTGTGAGGGGGCGTGGCCTCACTACGTTCTGGAACTTGCCTATGCTACATATTGGTGAGTTTTCCTGTCGGGCTGCTCAGCCATGAGGGCATATCGTAGGCAGGATCACATCATTACCTTGTATTGTAGAGCAGCGTAGTGAGCTCACGGTAACATGGGATAAGGTATGGGTCAAGGCAAGCAGTGATACATGGATGCTGTCCATTCCTCTGTAATTCCTTCACGTTGGGGGACTAGAGGTGGGACCTGCAACTATCTGACATTGATGGGATATCCTAGTGTGAGAAGAGACAACCCCATATTCATGGCGATGAGATGAACATATAGAACGAGTGAGGGGCAGTAACGTTTTAAAACTTAGAGTTTAATTAGAACTATTTTAAGAATGCGGGCGTCAAACCACACTCCCGCTTCTCATGGCACCAGCCACACGGTTTCCATGACCTTAATAGTATCCGGACTGATTTGGGACCACACTGGTCTAGTCAGGTCTGCGCAATTCTTTTTGGCTTGCCCTTTCCCATTATCTATCACAATGGGATAAGGGTATAGACCTAATCCTCCACCCATGACCCCTGTCCCCTGATGAGTCGGGGGGTCTTCATTCTATCTTTATGAAGTGTAGGGACTTTTTGAAGTTTTGATTTATTCTCCATTAGATGAAACCTGTAGGGACGCAGAATAAATCTATCAGAATTTAGATCTTTTTCCACCCTACTAGCCATCATCACCCTTGGGGCCAATCCATGCTGTCCCTATAGGGTCAATTAGGGTTCACTTATTAGGGTTAGGTTCCGGACGAGGCCACCCCTTGCGGGGAAAGGACCCCGTGTTAGGAGGCACCTAGGGATTTACAGGCCAAGTAGGGCAAAAACAGGGATAGTTTCTCCCTGCAGCCCCTGGCACCAGGTGAAATCGAAAAGAGGACGTGTTTTTCGGACCCGAGAAGCCCCTCATCCTCCAGGGTTTTGGACTACAAGGTCCCAACTGGCACCACCGGTAAGATCCACCCTTTTATTTGCCTCTGGCATCTTTATTAGTCTGCGGTACCCCACCAAAAGACTGCATATGGTGCTGCTTTTTTGTTCGGCTCCGCAGTACTGTAATATTACCAGCGGATTCGTACAATGGTGACTCATTAATGTGGATTCCACACTGTTAATTGTCGTTTGTCCTGTTTGTCTGGTAGGGGCTTATTCTTAAAATAGTTCTAATTAAACTCTAAGTTTTAAAACGTTACTGCCCCTCACTCGTTCTATACATTCATTGTTACAGAGCAGTATACCTTGGGAGAGTGCCCTTACACTATCTCCCTCTAGGGACCACCCTTTTGTTTTTCGATGAGATGAACAGTCAGCGTCTCGTTATATCCATCTTTCATGAAGACGATACAATTCTGTCTGCCTGCAGTCACCAATAGGGGGAGCTAACTCCTGTGCTCCCTCTAGTGGAGGCTGCTTGTCGAACATGTACAGGGGAAGTTGGCGCCTGCTCCAGTGCAAGCGCCATAGCTAACAGGTGCCCGGTTTTTAATACAAGCAGACACCCGTGGCTAACGTCCGCGACCGGCAGCAATGCCAATCGATGACATTTGGTGGTCAAATGTGAGCATGTGCACGCTTCACAGGCTGGAAAGCAGTAATGAGCCTGAGTCTGTACTAGGCTTCCAGGCTCATTATTTGTATATTATAATTCAGGCCAGCAGGAGGCAGTACTGAACTGTAATATACCTATTACCTGTATACTTAAATATTTTTTTTTTAAATCAACATCATGGGCATTGCCATATGCAAAAATGCCTGTACTATAAAAATACCCCCCAAAAAAACTATCCCATATGGTGAATAATGTAATGGATTCACCTTTTTTTTTTATTATGTTACTTCCCAAAATAAATTAATAAAAAGTGATCAAAAAGTCATCCACACCCCAAAATAATGTTAACAAAAACTACAGATCATCCAAAAAATAAGCCTCACACATCTCCGTAGACATAACTATGAAAAAATTATGGGGGTCAGAATATGGTGATGAAAAGAAAAAAAAGAAAAAAAAGAAAAAATTATTTTTAAGTTTTAATTTTTTCCCCAGTATTAAAATGCTAGAATATCTATACATATGTGGTATCAGTGTAATTGTGATGACCGGGAGAATGAAGAGAACAAGTCATTTTTACTGCATAGAGAACGGCGTAAAAACAAAACCTGTAAAAACTGTGGCGGAATTGCATTTTTTTTCTTTTTCAAATTACACCCCATTTGGAATTTTTTCATGCTTCCCACTACATTGTATGCCATGTTAAATGATGGCATTTAGAAACAGCCCTCATACAGCTATGTGAACTGAAAAATAAAAAAGTTATGGTTTGAAAATGGAAAAATCTGTGTGTCAGGAAGGGGTTAAGGATAGGTATTTATGTGGGACCAGAAGTTCGGCGAGAGATGGCCATAAACCTCATAGCAATATTTGGTCAAGGTTTTAGCAACTTTTTCACTAACGGCTCTTAGATCTGTGGAAAAATGGGAGATATAGCCAAAAAGTCAACCTTTTAAAGGGTTGTTCCATGATTAATGTAAAAACAAAAAAATTAATAAAACTGAAAAATCAGACATCATATAGAACAATCTCTTTCTAACAAAGCTATGACCAGCCCTGTACCTCACATGGATCCAGAGATCTCCACATTCATCGCTCCTGTGGCTCTGCTAGTTTTATTCCATGCTGATAGCTCTGGGGGGGGGGATATTCTTTTTGCTACAGCTCTCTTCACATTACAGCTCAGGGGATGTGTCCTTTCTGCTGCAGCTCTCTCCCTGTAACTGTCACAGCTTCTAACAGAAGATCCAGCTGGTGGAAATTGAATGATGGAATTGAGCATGTGTGGCCACCTCAGAGACATGAGCAGGGAAATAAGGAAATGAACAAACAGCAGGTGGCGCTATACAGATACATTTTATTGAATAACTCAGTGGCTATTCGGAATTTGTAATTACATGCAATTAATAAAGTATTTAGACCCTGGGGCTGGTTTGAAAAATGTAGCATATTTTTCGTAGGACGACCCCTTTTAAGGCTTGTCCAGGATTTTCATAGGAGCTTAGACTTGTAGATATCTGGGATCTGGGAGATCTTCCATGTCTGGAGGTTTTACATCTACCGATAGAACTGCAGTAATGAGCTCTTACTGATCTTGCCCAGCTCAGCCAAATCCTCTGCTTGCTTGATATTCTAACCCACAGAAGTTGCAACCTACAGTGGTGCTTGAAAGTTTGTGAACTTTTAAGAGTTTTCTACACTTTTGCATACATTTGACCCAAAACTACATAAAATGTTCACTCAAGTCCGAAAAGTAGAAGAATATAACCAAATCAGACAACTTACCGTATTTTTCACCCTATAAAATGCACCTGCCCATAAGATGCACCTAGGTTTTAGAGGAGGAAAATAAGAAAATAAAAAAATTTCATTGGACTTCAGATCAGAGCCCCAGTCAGACCCCCAATATTAATAAGACCTCCAATCAGACCTCAGACCAGACCCCCAATGTGAATGACCCCACAGACCTCAGATGAGAACCCCAATATGAATAAGACCCCCCATTCAAAGCACAGATCAGACTCCCAATTTTAATGACCTCAGATAAGAGCCCCAATATGAATAAGACTGCCCCCCATTCAGACCCCTAATGTAAAGGAGCCCCAGACCTCAGATCAGAACCCCCATGCTCCGAGCAAATAAAATTTTAAAAAATCAACTTGCCTCTCCTGCTTTATAAGACCTCAGCTCAGACTCTCATCAGAACCTATTGCTCCATCAGACTTCAGATCAGACCCCCAAGCTCCAGCAGCATCAGATCTTCTTCAGACCCCCAAACTCCATCAGACCTCAGACCCTCATCAGACCCCCAAGCTCCAGCAGCCTCAGATCAGATCTTCTTCAGACCCCCAAGCTCCATCAGACCCCCAAGCCCCATTAGCCTCAGATCAGAGCCTCTTTAGAAATTCAAGACCCCCATCAACCTCAGATCGGACCCCATCAATCTCAGATTGGACTAGGGTGGCCAGACGTCCGGTTTTCTGGCTTCTTGTCCTCCGTCCGGCGCAGGGCCTGGACAGACACAGAGATGTCCACCCTTTCAGTAGCTCACGCTCAGACAGCAACACTGCGCTGTCTGAGCGTGAGCTGCAGCAACGGACTGAGGCTTCTCTCACCCCCAGTCAGTCACTAGAGCCGCAGACATGGCTTCCTGTGGCTGACTGAGGGGGAGAGAAGCGCCCCGGCTGCCCCCAGCTCACCTTCCCCTTAGAAAGTTCTTCTCTCTTCCATTTGTTTTTTTACAGCTGGTGATGGGGGCATGGCCGGTGAGGCCCGGCTTTCTGGGGGTGAAGCCCCCTAGATTGGACCCCCATCAGACGTTACCTCACTTGCTCAGGTCATAGTGCAAGCCTACGTGCACCACGTCCTGACGCTGTACAGCAGCACAGCGCCCAGAAGAAGAGCAGGAGTACAGCCATGCAGTGCTTCCTTCAATGCTCTCTCACTTTCATTAGCATTAGACTATAAGACGCACTGCCACTTTTCCCTCACTTTTAAGGGGGTGAAAAGTGTGTCTTATAGTCCCAAAAATACAGTAGTTTTAGACTAAATTTATGCAAAAATACAAGTATTCTGAAGGGTTCACAAACTTTCAAGCAGCACTGTATACGCCTAAAGGAAACCAAAGCATTTGCATTTCCAGGCCCTTTATTTGGCTGGTGGTTTGTCTTCTGCCTCAGCGTGGTCATGGGTTGACGAATGTCTACGTGACATCAGCGGATGCCAGGCTGCCGGTTGGCACAGATAAGGCATCAGAATTGGCTGTGCAGATTGTGTGCTTATGTTTCTATTAAATCTGCTTGTTTGTTTAACAGGAGACGTTCTCGGCGCGGCGGACATCTGCGCACTATTGACAAAAACGTCTTATCTACGGTTATTTGCGAACCGTGCTCAGCCACGCCGCGGCTCCATCTGTCACATGCGTGTGTGTTCACACCTTATCTTTAGGTCCATAGGGAAGCTGTGATGTCGGCCATGTTGGATGTCACCCATAAACAGACTTAAAGTCGATTCAGCTTTTTCTTATCCGTTTCTGGGAAAGCTGAGTGACAACCAAGTGAATGAGGCCCAAATTCTTATTTCCAGAAACCGATACAAATTCTACTTGTTTCTCAGAAATGTGGGTGTTATTCATTGCTGGACAATGCTTTAAAATTGCTTTCCAGGGGGTGTGTGACCCTTTTTTTGTGGGCCACGCCCATTTTTCATGGCGTGGCTCCTCCCCCTCATGGTGCGTTTAAATGCCAAGGCTGAGTCCGATGGCGCAGCCGTCCTGGGCAAAGCCAGATCCTATCAGATGTCAATTCTATTAGCCCTGTTATATCAGTTTCTAGGGAAGCTGGATGACCTCCAATATGGCCGATACTACTGCGACTCAAGCCGGAGTGGTCACTCAGCTTTCCTAGAGTCCTAATTCCTGAAGACACAGATACATCTTCTACTCATCCCTTTCTCAGTTTATAGCTGTTTGTGAGAAAGCTGGATGATAGAAAATATGGCCGCCACTACAACGAGGTTGTCTGTCTAGTTATACAATCTTGGTGACAACTGCGGGCAGCCGTATTGATTGTCACCTAGGGTAAGTCTAGTTCCTGGGAGACATAAGACTGTGGTGCGTTCTAAATTTTGACCCCCCCCCCCCCCGTTTTCAGGACACACCCCCTTTTGACAGGTGCCCATTTTGCACTGCCCCCCCCATCCCCCGCAGAATCCTGGCCCCATGTTTGGAAGACTTAAGGGGGTGTGGGTTTTCGCTCTGGTAGATAAGGTAAGTGGACGCCGTACAGAGGCAAAAGACAAGTTCTTAACGCAAAACTTCAGTGTTTATTCACACTTGAGGCAAATGCACAAAACACAATGCGTTACTTTGCAGTCTTGGTGTTTACTTCACACAAATTGCAAAGTTCATATAAGACAAGTCTCCTTGATGTCAGTTCTGCCTCCAGCAGTCCATGGCAGGCTTTAGGGGGCCTATTTCCTCGACCCATGGGTCTCAGCCCTCCAACCTGGCGCCAAGCCTCAGATCCCAACACAGAGATCCTGCTGCTGAGTCCAGCTGCCTATTTAAGGACAGCCAGGTGCAGCCAAAAACCCGGACCGGCAATTAAAATCCAGTCCGGTATTTGACCCCACCTGGCTGCAAATCAGCCCAGCAGCACACGCTGGGAGGAAAATACCTGTTTTCCCTGACCATTCCCCTCACTGTGTCACAGGGGTTATTTATCAAACTGGTGTAAAGTAGAACTTGCCCATAGCGACCAATCAGATTCCTCCTTTCATTTTCCAAAGGAGCTGTCAAAAATGAAAGGTGGAATCTGATTGGTTGCTATGGGCAACTAAGCCAGTTCTACTTTACACCAGTTTGATAAATGACCCCATTATTACCTATTCTCTAAGGCTCGGCGCTACGCGGTGACTTTGGTCACGGCCAAAGATCGCCACGCTACCGTACTTTACATCACAACATACTGAAAGTGAATGCAGTGGCCCTAGCAACCAATCACAGCACTGCTTTCATTTTCCAGGAGCGCTGTAGTGCCTGAAAGCTGCGCAGTGATTGGTTGCTAGGGCCAACAGACCGCTTTTCTCTAGTATCCCCTTCATCTATTGAGAGCGTCCCTCCGTACATCAACATACTGAAAGGGAATGCGGTGGCCCTAGCAACCAATCACAGCGTTGCTTTTGTTTTCCAGGAGAGCTCTACAGCCTGAAAGCTGCGCAGTGATTGGATGCTAGGGGCAACAGGCAGTTTTCCTTTCAGGCTCTTTCACAGCCAGGCCCCGTTTCTGCGGAGTTCAGATGTCGTCTGACTTGTTGCCGGCAGAGACACAAGCGCAGGCCGCCCATTGTCTTCTAACGTGATTTTCCGCTCTCCCTATATTTAATTTAGAAAAGTAAGAGGGCAGACCTCCCGCGCACCAGCAGCAGGCCCTTATCGCCATGGCAACTCCCCCCCCATCCTAAGTGTCCCTGCTACGCTCTCAGTCATTCTAATGAGGTGACATCGTTAGGAGGAGGAAAGAAAGAAAAAAATAAATAAATGGAAGGGAGCAGAGGCGATATAAACCTATTACACAATGGGGGAGGGCGTTAGACCGCAGACAATTTGGTAACGGGCTGCTAATTTTTAGCTTTCGCTTCTTTCGGCCGAGGATTTTTTGTTTTTGTTGTTGTTTTATTCAGCACAATACTTTTTTTTTTTTTAAATGGAGTAGTTTATGTTGCCGTAATTGGCCGTAGATGGAGATCGGACGGAGCAGAATCGCCGGCCGCTTGATTACGGTTGTGGGCGGGGCTTAAATGGCCAATCTAAAGTTTTTCGGCAGCTACAATGGGGCAGGGGGCACAATGGACTCTGGGTAAGTGACAGCTACTTCTGTTGTATCCGTGCTGCATTAAAGTCGAGCTCTGCAGCTGTCGTGGGACTACAACTCCCAGGATTCGGCTGTCAAAGCATGCTGGGAGTTGTAGTTTACAACAGCTGCAGGTCGCTGACATCTGCGTTTCCCAGCTTCTCCTTTAAAAGGGCACCCCTCCTGTTTTCTTAGTTTTTCTATTTTTTAGTTAGAATCATGCCCTTTCAATGCCGCCATTTTTCGGAAGTTGAAATCGTGGGCCAATGAGGAGGTGGAGCTTGTGGTGTCGAGGACGCTGACGAAGCGCGTACATTGCTGTTCAGCCGGTCACATGACTGACCAATCGCTTGTCGGCACGTAAAGGAAAATCGTAAATGATGTATTGTGCCATGATGGTGGATAAATAATACCTCCATATAGATACAACCGCCATATGGTTGTATATAATTGGTGGGCACTAGAGTGTCGTAATAACACCGCCACATAGTGCTAAAATATTAATGGTAAAAATACTAGAGCCGGCACGTGTAGGTGGAGGAGGGTAACTATAGGGGGGCTGAGGGTGCACCTCCACCTAGGCCGCGGGGCTTAGATGTCACACTGTGGTACAGTAGGTGGCCCTCCTACAGGCTTTGGAGATTTATGTTTTGCCTCTTAGGGAGGGGGGTGCCATACTATAGGAGAGCTGGATAGCAGCAGGGCCAGGATCAGTGTTGGGGGGGGGGGGGGGGTGGGGGGGGGTGTCAATGGCTCAGGGCCCCATTTGCCAGGGGCCCCTTAATAATGCAACCTGAGCAGTAACTCTCTGACAGTGGAGTATTTTCGTTTTAGAAATCAGTTGTCATGAGTCTCTCTCACTAATACATTGTAACAACTGACATTACATGCACTGACACATTGTAACATCTGACGGAACCTGCACTGATACATTGTAACAACTAACATTACCTGCACCGATACATTGTAACATCTGACGGAACCTGCACTGATACATTGTAACAACTGACCGTACCTGCACTGATACATTGTAACACCTGACAGTACCTGCACTGATACATTGTAACATCTGACGGAACCTGCACTGATACATTGTAACAACTAACATTACCTGCACCGATACATTGTAACAACTGACTGTACCTGCACTGATACATTGTAACACCTGACAGTACCTGCACTGATACATTGTAACATCTGACGGAACCTGCACTGATACATTGTAACAACTGACCGTACCTGCACTGATACATTGTAACAACTGACTGTACCTGCACTGATACATTGTAACACCTGACAGTACCTGCACTGATACATTGTAACAACTGACATTACCTGCACTGATACATTGTAACAACTGACATTACATGCACTGACACATTGTAACATCTGACGGAACCTGCACTGATACATTGTAACAACTAACATTACCTGCACCGATACATTGTAACAACTGACTGTACCTGCACTGATACATTGTAACACCTGACAGTACCTGCACTGATACATTGTAACATCTGATGGAACCTGCACTGATACATTGTAACAACTGACCGTACCTGCACTGATACATTGTAACAACTGACTGTACCTGCACTGATACATTGTAACAACTGACATTACCTGCACTGACACATTGTAACAACTGACTGTACCTGCACTGACACATTGTAACAGCTGACGGAACATGCACTGATACATTGTAACAACTGACATTACCTGCACTGATACATTGTAACAACTGACTGTACCTGCACTGACACATTGTAACATCTGACGGAACCTGCACCGATACATTGTAACAACTGACTGTACCTGCACCGATACATTGTAACAACTGACTGTACCTGCACTGATACATTGTAACACCTGACTGTACCTGCACCGATACATTGTAACAACTGACTGTACCTGCACTGATACATTGTAACACCTGACATTACCTGCACCGATACATTGTAACAACTGACTGTACATGCACTGATACATTGTAACACCTGACTGTACCTGCACTGATACATTGTAACACCTGACATTACCTGCACCAATACATTGTAACAACTGACTGTACCCGCACTGATACATTGTAACAACTGACGTTACCTGCACTAATACATTGTAACACCTGACGTACCTGCACTGATACATTGTAACATCTGGCTGTACCTGCACTGATACATTGTAACACATGACGGTACCTGCACTGATACATTGTAACACCTGACTGTACCTGCTCTGATACATTGTAACACATGACTGTTCCTGCACTGATACATTGTAACACATGACTGTACCCACACTGATACATTGTAACAACTATGGAAAATTCAGCCCGCGCATTACCTGCACTGATACATTGTAACAACTAACATTACCTGCTCTGATACATTGTAACCATTGATACTATTTGCCTGCACTGATACACTGTAGCAAAATATCTGCGCAGGCAAATAGTATCAATGGTTACAATGTATCAGTGCAGGCAATGTCAGTTCTTACAATGTATCAGTGCAGGTACCGCCAGGTGTTACAATGTATCAGTGCAGGTACAGTCAGTTGTTACAATGTATCAGTGCGGGTACCGCCATGTGTTACAATGTATCAGTGCAGGTACAGTCAGGTGTTACAATGTATCAGTGCAGGTACAGTCAGGTGTTACAATGTATCAGTGCAGGTAATATCAGTTGTTACAGTGTATCAGTGCAGGTACAGTCAGTTGCTACAATGTATCAGTGCAGGTTCCGTCAGTTGTTACAATGTATCGGTGCAGGTAATGTCAGGTGTTACAATGTATCAGTGCAGGTACAGTCAGTTGTTACAATGTATCAGAGCAGGTACAGTCAGTTGTTACAATGTATCAGTGCAGGTACAGTCAGGTGTTACAATGTATCAGAACAGGTAATGCCAGGTGTTACAATGTTTCAGAGCAGGTACGTCAGGTATTACAATGTATCAGAGCAGGTACCGTCAGGTGTTACAATGTATCAGAACAGGTAATGCCAGGTGTTACAATGTTTCAGAGCAGGTACGTCAGGTGTTACAATGTATCAGAGCAGGTAATGCCAGGTGTTACAATGTATCAGAGCAGGTAATGTCAGGTGTTACAATGTATCAGAGCAGGTACAGTCAGTTGTTACAATGTATTGGTGCAGGTACAGTCAGTTGTTACAATGTATCAGAACAGGTAATGTCAGTTGGCACAATGTATCAGTGCAGCGACCGTCAGGTGTTACAATGTATCAGTGGAGGTACCGTCAGGTGTTACAATGTATCAGAGCAGGTACAGTCAGTTGTTAGAATGTATCAGAGCAGGTACAGTCAGTTGTTACAATGTATCAGTGCGGGTACGTCAGGTGTTACAATGTATCAGAGCGGGTACAGTCAGGTTTTACAATGTATCAGTGCAGGTACGTCAGGTGTTACAATGTATCAGAGCGGGTACAGTCAGGTGTTACAATGTATCAGTGCAGGTACGTCAGGTGTTACAATGTATCAGAGCAGGTACAGTCAGGTGTTACAATGTATCAGTGCAGGTACGTCAGGTGTTACAATGTATCAGAGCAGGTACAGCCAGGTGTTACAATGTATCAGTGCAGGTACAGTCAGGTGTTACAATGTATCAGAGCAGGTACAGTCAGGTGTTACAATGTATCAGTGCAGGTACGTCAGGTGTTACAATGTATCAGAGCAGGTAACGTCAGTTTTTACAATGTATCAGTGCAGGTACAGTCAGGTGTTACAATGTATCAGAACAGGTAATGTCAGGTGTTACAATGTATCAGTGCAGGTACAGTCAGGTGTTACAATGTATCAGAGCAGGTACAGTCAGGTGTTACAATGTATCAGTGCAGGTACGTCAGGTGTTACAATGTATCAGAGCGGGTACAGTCAGTTGTTACAATGTATCAGTGCAGGTACAGTCAGGTGTTACAATGTATCAGTGCAGGTACAGTCGGGTGTTACAATGTATCAGTGCAGGTACGTCAGGTGTTACAATGTATCAGTGCAGGTACGTCAGTTTTTACAATGTATCAGTGCAGGTACGTCAGGTGTTACAATGTATCAGTGCAGGTACAGTCAGGTGTTACAATGTATCAGAGCAGGTACAGTCAGGTGTTACAATGTATCAGTGCAGGTACGTCAGGTGTTACAATGTATCAGAGCGGGTACAGTCAGTTGTTACAATGTATCAGTGCAGGTACAGTCAGGTGTTACAATGTATCAGTGCAGGTACAGTCAGGTGTTACAATGTATCAGTGCAGGTTCCGTCAGGTGTTACAATGTATCAGAGCAGGTACAGTCAGGTGTTACAATGTATTGGTGCAGGTAATGTCAGTTGGTACAATGTATCAGTGCAGCGACCGTCAGGTGTTACAATGTATCAGTGCAGGTACTGTCAGATGTTACAATGTATCAGTGCGGGTACCGTCAGGTGTTACAATGTATCAGTGCAGCGACCGTCAGGTGTTACAATGTATCAGAGCAGGTACAGTCAGGTGTTACAATGTATCAGTGCAGGTACTGTCAGATGTTACAATGTATCAGTGCGGGTACCGTCAGGTGTTACAATGTATCAGTGCAGCGACCGTCAGGTGTTACAATGTATCAGAGCAGGTACAGTCAGTTGTTACAATGTATCAGTGCGGGTACGTCAGGTGTTACAATGTATCAGAGCAGGTAACGTCAGTTTTTACAATGTATCAGAGCAGGTACATTCAGGTGTTACAATGTATCAGAGCAGGTACAGTCAGGTGTTACAATGTATCAGTGCAGGTACAGTCAGGTGTTACAATGTATCAGAGCGGGTACAGTCAGTTGTTACAATGTATCAGAGCAGGTACAGCCAGGTGTTACAATGTATCAGAGCAGGTACAGTCAGGTGTTACAATGTATCAGTGCAGGTACAGTCAGGTGTTACAATGTATCAGTGCAGGTACAGTCAGGTGTTACAATGTATCAGAGCGGGTACAGTCAGTTGTTACAATGTATCAGTGCAGGTACAGCCAGGTGTTACAATGTATCAGAGCAGGTACAGTCAGGTGTTACAATGTATCAGTGCAGGTACAGTCAGGTGTTACAATGTATCAGTGCAGGTACAGTCAGGTGTTACAATGTATCAGTGCAGGTACAGTCAGGTGTTACAATGTATCAGAACAGTTTCCGTCAGGTGTTACAATGTATCAGAGCAGGTACAGTCAGGTGTTACAATGTATCAGTGCAGGTACAGTCAGGTGTTACAATGTATCAGAGCAGGTAGCGTCAGGTGTTACAATGTATCAGTGCAGGTACAGTCAGGTGTTACAATGTATCAGAGCAGGTAGCGTCAGGTGTTACAATGTATCAGTGCAGGTACAGCCAGGTGTTACAATGTATCAGTGCAGGTACAGCCAGGTGTTACAATGTATCAGTGCAGGTACGTCAGGTGTTACAATGTATCAGAGCGGGTACCGTCAGATGTTACAATGTATTAGTGCAGGTAATGTCAGTTGTTACAATGTATCAGTGCAGGTTCTGTCGGGTGTTACAATGTATCAGAGCGGGTACAGTCAGTTGTTGCAAACTTACAATGTTTAGGACAGATCTAACTAGGTTACAGCTCTACTAACCTAGAATTATGTACAGGCGCTCTCTCCACGACGCTGTCAAATGAACAAAGAAATGAGAATATATAGGTTGGAGGGCACCCGGTCATCTGGTGTTGCATCTAGATATAAAAAATCTAGATATATTTTTATTAACAAGAAAACATAAAAATGGATACAAAAATAAGAAAAATCAAAAATTTAGATAAAAAAAACTAAAACTAAAAAACCTTTTAAAAGGAAAAGTAGATCCCCATATATCATAGTGAGCTGTGCATTAGCCTTAGGCCTATTGCACACGACCGTAGATGTCCCATGCCATGCTGTGGACTGCATATGCGGATCCGCAATACACGGACGCCGTTCCATGGGCCGTCCGCATCACGGATGTGGACCCATTCATTTTAATCGGTCCGCAAATCTGGAGATGAGGAATAGTGCGAAACGGAAGCACGGAACGGAACCCTACGGAGTGCTTCCATGGTGTTTCATCCCAACATGTCCTATCTTTTTGCGGAACGGGTGGACCGCGGACCCATCACAGTGAATGGGTCCGCGATCCGCTGGGGCTGCCCCACGGTCTGTGTTCGTGCATTGCGGCCCGCAGCGGTGATTCAAACCCAGCCGCATCCCGGACGCAGAGACGGCTAGCTGACACAAAGAGTGGCAATGAAGACAGCCTGTTTGTAACAATATAAAGCAACGTATGCGGTATTAACAATTATATACAACTGATACTATGTCATTATTATAGAAGACATATGAACTACCTCCGAGGCCCCTTTCACACAGGTGAGTTTTCCGTGCGGATTCGATGCGTGAGTTGAACGCATTGCACCCGCACTGAATACCGACCCATTCATTTCTATGGGGCTGTTCACATGAGCAGTGATTTTCACGCATCACCTGTGTGTTGCGTGAAAATCGCAGCATGCTCCTCTTTGTGCGTTTTTCACGCAACGCAGGCCCCATAGAAGTGAATGGGGTTGCGTGAAAATCGCAAGCATCCACAAGCAAGTACGGATGCGGTGCGATTTTCACGCACGGTTGCTAGGGGACGATCGGGATGGAGACCCGATCATTATTATTTTCCCTTATAACATGGTTATAAGGGAAAATAATAGCATTCTGAATACAGAATGCATAGTAAAATAGCGCTGGAGGGGTTAAAAAAAATAAAAAAATAATTTAACTCACCTTAGTCCACTCGATCGCGCAGCCGGCATCTCTTCTGTCTCCTTTGCTGAACAGGACCTGTGGTGAGCATTCATTTCAGGAACAGGACCTGTGGTGACGTCACTCCGGTCATCACATGTTCCATCACATGATCTTTCACCATGGTGATGGATCATGTGATGGACCATGTGATGACCGGAGTGACGTCACCACAGGTCCTGTTCCTGAAATGAATGCTCACCACAGGTCCTGTTCAGCAAAGGAGACAGAAGAGATGCCGGGCTACATGATCAAGTGGACTAAGGTGAGTTAAATTATTTAACCCCTCCAGCGCTATTGTACTATGCATTATGTATTCAGAATGCTATTATTTTCCCTTATAACCATGTTATAAGGGAAAATAATACAATCTACAGAACACTGATCCCAAGCCTGAACTTCTGTGAAGTAGTTTGGGTTTGGGTACCAAACATGCGCGATTTTTCTCATGCAAGTGCTAAACGCATTACAATGTTTTGCACTCACACGGAAAAATTGCGGGTGTTCCGGCAACGCGCCCGCACATTTTCCCGCAACGCCCGTCTGAAAGAGGCCTAAGTATCAACTTTTCTATTGCAAATCCAGGACATGGCACTATAGACTGGCTATCTGTCACCTGCACACCGGCTGTACAAACAACAAAAGAAGGATTTTATTGATACAGCATTCGCAAATACTAACAGTACTCCAGTTGGTGTCTGAAAATTGCGGACAACTGTTATCTCCGCATATTTCTGTGACCGTTATTGTTACCATATTGAAGCTGGAGGAAAATCTAATGGAGTGACCTATTCTCTAACGGCATTTATGTGTCACTATAAGGACGGTCCTCTTTATATCCTCTTCCCATTGTTAAGGTTTTATTGAATATATGTAGATTCACCCCCTCACAGTATTACTCAGTGTCGGACTGGGGTGCCCAGAGCCCACCAGTAAAATGGATTTTGGGGCCCACCGTACGTACCTGCTCACACAGCAGCTAGATAATACCAGATGATTGAATAAGGGGGTCCCTGCAGCAACTTTGAGAAGGTCCTAGGGAGAAGAGGACATTGATAGCTTTCCTCTACACCTAGAAGTCATCTCAGTTATCTGATCGTGTCCATAATAATAAACTGTGCAGGGGGTGGGAGACCAGGGGCCCACCGTGCTCAGGGGCCCACCGGGGGAATTAGCCTGGGACTGTGAGGCTGCGAATCACTACTGTATAAGGCCTCAGGCACACGGCCGTTGTTTTGGTCCGCAAAAACGGCGGCTCGGATGTGGACGTATTCACTTCCATCGGGCCGCAAAAGATGCAGACAGCACTCCGTGTACTGTCCGCATCCGTTGCTCCATTCCGTGGCCCCGCAAAAATAATATAACATGTCCTATTCTAGTCCGTGCTTTGCGGACAAGAATAGGCATTTATATTGAAGGGTATCCGTGCCGTTCTGCAAATTGCGGAACGCGCACGGACGCCATCCGTGTTTTGCGGAACTGCCATTTGCGGACCGCAAAACACACCACGGTGGTGTGCATGAAGCCTAAGGCTGATGTACAGCTCTGGGGGATCTACTTTTCCTTTTGTAAGGTTTCTTAGTTTTATTTTATTTTTATCCAAATTTTTTATTTTTATTTATTATTAATAAAAATATATCTATATTTTTTACAAATACGTATCTGACTACTCTATGCAACACCAGATAACCGAGTGCCCTCCAACCTATGTATTCTCAGTTGTTACAATGTATCAGTGCAGGGAAGGGTGGGTTCACACTAGCGTTAGGGATTCCGTTATAACATGGTTATAACGGGAAATAACGGAATGCCCAGACAGAATGCAAAACGGACGCCTTTAAAAGCCGTTTGCTTTCCATCCTAATAGAAGTCTATGGGAAAGCATAACGGATCCGTCTGGGTCCCTTATGCAAGACGGAAAACAAAGTCCTGTCGACAGAACTTTGTTTTCCGTCTTGCATAACGAGAACCAGACGGATCCGTTTTGATCCCCGTAGACTTCTATTAGGACGGGAACCAAACTGAATGCCTTTTAAAGGCTTCCATTTTGGATTCCGTCATAATACAAGTCTATGGGCAGTGAAAAACGCATCCGTCCTTCCGTCTTATGGATTCTGTTATTTTCCGTTATAACCATATTATAACGGAAAGCCATAACGGAATCCCTAACGCTAGTGTGAGCCCACCCTAAGCTGTATGGGTTTGGAGTCCGGGCTCCTGATTACGTCCATGGTTTTCCTGGACACAGGATTGCGCTCTTTATCCTCTTCTGATTTGACGTTCGGCATTGAGATAAATGGCTGGGCTGCAGACACATGACAGTAATGAATATGCCGTGTACGGGCCAAATGTCAGGCGCTATTGATTTTCTAGTATTTGGGGTAAATCGCTGTCATAAGCGACAGCAAGAATAATCGCTGCCATGTCAGCCGTCAGCTGCATTTAAAGGGGAAGCGTCATATTTCATCAGTGCAGGGCTGTGAGAGTCTGATTCCTCCTTTAGACCTCACTTACACCCTAGCCCTGCTCACATAGCCGCTGCTTCATTGTATTAGTGTGGGTAGAAGCGATCTGTATTTAGGCCTGATACACTGTAACGATCCCTCAGCTGTGAGCTGGAGTAGGGCAGAAACAAATTTCCTTAAATTAAAATAATTGGTCTGTATGTGTGTGATTAGCCTCCGGATGTTTCTATTCACCAACAGCAATCAGAGATCTTGAAAATGGTGAAGATTGACATATAATGTATTAGAAAATTGTACAGCGATTCCTCTTTATTTACATGAGTTGGAGGACCCATTCACTATTCCGGGGTTTGTTATGGGGTGGGGTTTGTTAGGGTGTGGCTTATTGTGGGGTGGGATTCATTAGGGCATGGCTTGCCATTGGGTGGGGTTTGTTAGGGCATGGCTTGCTATGGGGTGGGGTTTGTTAGGGTGTGGCTTGTCATGGCATAGAGTTTTTTAGGGCGTGGCTTGCTATGGGGTGGGGCATGGCTTGTTATGGGATAAGGGTTTATAGGGCGTGGCTTGCTATGGAGTGGCGTTTGTTAGGGCGTGGCTTATTGTGGGGTGGGATTCATTAGGTCATGGCTTGCCATGGGGTGGGGTTTGTTAGGGCGTGGCATTCTATGGAGTTGGGTTTGTTAGGGTATGGCTTGCCATGGGGTGGGATTCATTAGGGCATGGCTTGCCATGGGGTGGGGTTTGTTAGGGCATGGCTTGCCATGGGGTGGGGTTTGTTAGGGCATGGCTTGCCATGGGGTGGGGTTTGTCAGGGCGTGCAACATTTTTCTCTGAATATTTATTGTATATTGCCCTTATTATAAGAACTTCCTGCCGCATTAACCTCAGCCAAGATAAATAATAAAGACTTATTCACCCCTTTATATCCAGACTCCAAAATTATTCTAGACCTCAAACCAGAGTCAGAAATTCAAATGGCATAATTCAGACCCCATGCCATACCCCAGTATTCAGACCTCAGACCATACCACAGACCAGTCCTTGATATTCAGACTCCAGTATTCAGAGTCCAAAATTCACACCTCATAAGTCAGACCTCAGACCACACCCCAACATTTAGACCTCCATAACACAGGCTAGTACTTAATATTCAGACCCCAGACTTCAGTATTCAGAGCCCAAAATTCAGACCTCAGACCATACCACAGGCCAGTCCTCAATATTCAGAGGCCAGACTCCAGTGTTCAGGGTCCAAAATGTAATTCCATAATTCAGACCCCAGGCCATACGCTAATATTTAGACCTCAGATCATGCCATCCACCAGTTCTCTATATTCAGACCCTGGACTCCAGTATTCAGAGTCCAGAATTCACACCCCAGGCCATACCCCAATATTCAAACGGCAGGACACCTCAGACCAGACCCAAATATTCAGCCCTCAAACCATACCACAACTTCGGAATAATTTTGTAGAAGAATTGTAGTGAAATTGGTGATGAATCCGATTAGTTCAGAATTGATTCGCCCATCTCTAGCTGGCACCCATCTTTCCCAGATGCGATAGGTATGTGGATATAAAGAAATTCTGAAAACCATAAAGACGACTCGAGGACTTGTATATATTGGGGAGAAGCGCTCCTTCTTGTGCCCTGTGTCATCTCCTCCATGTTGTCTCCCCCCGTTGCCATGCCAACACCGACTGCCATTGTTATCATCGCTGCTGCACGCTTCACCGGACGCTCGCTTTACCGTCCTCCATGTAAATGTGTTTCCCTCTCGCCTTCTGAGCAGCTAACTTCCATTTTCTTCCGCGCAGGCTTCCCGCTTGCGCATTTAATCTTCTCCACCGTTCCGCTCTTTGGGCTGATAAACTGTATTTGTCATTTTTCCGTCAAGCGTGAAATCGCAACGTAACCTGCCGGAACGAACAGATTATAGCGTTAATCGCCGGGGCGGCAGTCTGCTCCCCATCAGGTTCTCTCAGCTTTTTTGGAGGGAAACTGCTCAGGTAAAAAAAAAGTAACTTCTGTCTATTATGGCCGCCCGCTGCTATCACGATACCATGCCTTCTCCCTCTCACAAAATTCACTTCTCGCAACCATTTTATCTGCCCACAAAACATAGAACCCCCCTATTAATAATCTGTACCCCCTAAGCCATCATCACCTATGGACCTGATAGAAAATTGACAACCCTTTGTATGTTAGGGGCCGTGAAGCGGATGCTGGACTACCGTGGCTGTCGCTGACGGGGCACGAAGGCTGGTGGTACCACTTGTGCTAACCACTCATAGGGTGACTGTGACTGTCATAGGTGCTACTACTTGGGTGATCTCTGTGGCATGGGGTGGGGCACCAAGGTGGCTACCCATGGGTGCTCTGAGACTGGTACTTATGGATTCTAGGACACCAATGGGTAAGTCGGGGGGGGGGGGCGCTAGAACTGGTATTCACGGAGGCATTGTAGCATGGCACTAAACTGGCACCACCCTAGCCATATGCAAGAGTGAATCTGTAAAAAAGAAAAGCAACCAAACAGATGCACCGGGCACTAAACTGAGACTCAAAGCCACGCTGCTTACCGTAACCATGTGGGTGCACTATTTCGGCACTTACTTGCATGGCAGTATGGCATGTGGCATTGCTTAGCTACCTGAGCCCTGTTACTGGACGGGTGGTAATGTTATGGAGCATCCATTATAGGATTTCTGGAAGGTGAGGTGGAGGATGAATGTGCCACCACCCACACACTGGCACATACAATGTGCCATCACACATATCTGTAGCTATCCCCCAAAAAGGTATTATTTGTAGATCTACTGCACCAGTGTATATTAGGGAGTGTGTTCCTGCTGTCATTCCCTTGGTTATACATCTAATTATATGGTCACGCAGGATGACTGCATCTTCTACAGGAAGCCGCGCGGTGTCTCCAGCTCTCCTGGAAGAGCAGGGGTTAACGCAGACAATGCAGCTTGCAGCTGGGCGAAATTAGAGTCGAGGTAAAGACGGTGGCGCAGATCCTCCGCCATGGCAGGGCAGTTGCCGACATCTTATGTAACTGAAATTGAGGCAGCTGGGTTCCTGCTGATAGGAACGGTGGGCTGCGTGGTCTGATGCCGCTGGTCACACCTGAGACCGGCGTAAACAGCATGCAGTGATTATGAGAGCAAGCCCTACAAGACGTTCAGGCTACAGGTTCACCAGATGGTGGGAGTTGTCATAAAACCACCATATCGGTGACCTTAAAGGCACAATCTGTGGAATACTTAGTATAGGCCCCAAGGGGGAGAGAGGGAAATGACAAATGTTTAAATCCTTGTCATGGTCCTCCCCCTCAGGTCCTGTACTCTGTTCTCCCTAGAGCTTTCCTGGTCAGATGAATTTGGACAATATGGAATGTCCAGGAGGCTCCTAAAAAATGGGAGACCCCCTGGACGTCTGGAAGTGCAGACAAGTCTCCTGGGTACCATGTAGTGATAAAAGGGGTTATTCCATGAATAATGTAAAAAAATAAAATCAGACATCATATAGAAGATGACAATCTCTTTGTAACAAAGCTAGAACCAGCCCTGGACCTCACATGGATCCAGAGATCTTCACATTCATTGCTCTGATAGATTTATATCAAGCTGGCAGCTCAGGGGAGTGTGTTTTCTGCTGCAGCTCAGGAGGCGTGTCTCAGCTCCCCCTATCACAGCTCAGGAGGCGTGTCTAAGCTCTCCCTATCACAGCTCAGGAGGCGTGTCTCAGCTCTCCTTATCACAGCTCAGGAGGCGTGTCTCAGCTCTCCCTATCACAGCTCAGGAGGCGTGTCTCAGCTCTCCCTATCACAGCTCAGGAGGCGTGTCTCAGCTCTCCCTATCACAGCTCAGGAGGCAGTTGAAGGATGAAACTGAGCATGTGTGGCCTTCTCAGTGAGATCTAATAAATGAGAAACAAAACAAACAGTAGGTGGCGCTATACAGATAACTTTTATTGAATAACTCAGTGGATATGCCAAATTTTTAATGACATGCAATTACAAAAGTATTCAGATCCAGTTGCTGGTTTGAAAACTGTAGAATATTTTTCATGGGACAACCCCTTTAAATATTCACCTCTCCTCATTCCGTCAATCCTCTTGACTCCAGTTGACAGCCAGGAGCCCAAGAGGACTGGTCTGAGTTAATACAGAGAAGACTACATACATATACACACATAATGGTTTCCAGATTCCCGAAAGAGCTGGCAAATCTCCCAGGTGTGGCATGGAAGGCTGCTTTCTTTTGCAAAACAGCCCTCCATGGCTTCAGCTGTATGTGGCACTTTGATGCTGTATCATCAGACTCAGACCTGGCCCCCAAACGTGCATTAAAGAGGTGGGGCCATGCATAAATGGGATGTGGTCTGCAAAAAAAAAACAGAATATGCACTTATGTGTGTCACGAACGAGGACTTCTTCACAATCACCATTTATGTCAGAGGCAGGGCCTTATAGGATGCCTTTCAGCATTACACTGGCAGGCACAATGCACTGCACTACAGAGGCATTACAGTGTATTATACCAGCGATCAAGCACCCTAGGGGGACTAAAAAATGTAGTAAAATATTCAAAATATTGCTTTATTAAAGGGTTTTTCTGACACTCTTTAACAGGATAGGTGATCAGTACCTGTTTGAGAAGGCATCGGCACTGCTGTGAGCACCGCAGCCTTCTCGCAGCTTACCCCCTAGGCTAATGATGTCACGTTCATCGGTCACATGGCCTATTGATGTGAATGGGGTTGAGCTGCAATACCAAGCACAACCACTGTACAATGTACGGTGCTGTGCTTGGTAAGCCGAGAGGAGAAAGTGGCACTTACAAGAGCATCGGGGCTGATCGGCAGGGGTCCTGGGGGTCAGATCCCTGCTGATAGGTCATCAGTTATAGTCAGAAAAACAATTTAGGTAAAACATAAAAACCTACAGAAAATACAAATTTGGTATTATGCAATCTAAATGGGCCTCAGAAATAGGAGACAAGTTCTAATAACTGCAAGGTGAATGGTATAAAGACAAATTAAAAAAAAATCTCAAAAAATTATGGATTGTTTTTTCCATGATACATATTATATACCAACAAAAATACAATTCTGTGTAATTTATCTGTACCACCAGTTATCACAGATGGAAATGTCTCTGACTGAGGGATACAATGGTCAACGTAAATGATGTTTAGTGTGTTGCCCTTTAAGGACCATAAGGGGGAAATCGCCCCATCTGTGTTCAGTCTTGTGACATCCTATTGACCGTATGGATCGACCGCTCACGAATGTTACATTCAGTGAAAGTAATGGAATGTTCTGTGCATTCGATTCTGAGGACGGGAAGGTGTGGGAATTACACCTAGGATCGCGGCCTGAGAAATTGCTTGTTCGCTCTGTGCCTGTAGGTAATACAGAGCAAACAATCCACAATTAACTGTGTTCAATCCATTTAACAATTCATCACGTGAAAGATAGAACGTAGACAGCTGATTGGCCGGGATACGGCGCATATTATGCCGCCAATAATCCGTGAAGAAGAGATAACTGGTAAAAGAGGGAGATAAGTGGAGAAATACGTGAAATAACCTCACCGCACTGGGCTCATACCTTCTAAAAGACACTCCGGGGGTCCAGCTCCAGATCATACATGAACATGTGACTCTAGGGGCCACAGATCCAGAGTATGTTCAGATGTTGGATAAATGCTATTAGGGCCCGTTCACATGACGGAACTTGCCGGTGGAATTTTGGTGGCTGTGTGGTGTCTGCTTCCTATTGTTTTCAATGGGAGGCAGCGCTGCAGTTTGCAGGCCGGAGGTTTAAAGATGCGACCACGCCAAGAAGGGACATGACCCTTCTTGTTGCAATGTGCAGACAGCCACCACCTGTCTGCTCGCTCCTCAGCACCATTCATTAGAGCTAAGCTGCAAGTGGGTCCGCGGCATCTAAAGTCAAGTACCGTAAGTAGGCCCTTAGGGGATGTAACAAACAGAGATGCTGCTATAACATCTAACCGCTCTAGCGGGCATCAGATCCTTGGTCAGGACCACCAGAGAAAGGAGAGTTTTAGTCCAGGCAGGAAGCTGAGGAGTACAGTTGTTCCAGTCGGTGCAGCTAGCGCCGAACAGGTTCCTGAGGAGAACATGTGAACAGCATGCAGAGAGTCCGAGAAGTAACCAGCCATAAGGACAAGGGCACCTGGTTTCAGAGCAACTTATATCAAAGGCAGTACAGAGCAGCTGAAGGCATCTGTGCTGGTCCCATGTTCATATGTGCCCACATTGCTGAGAAAAATTATCTTTTATGTATGCAACTGAGCCTCTAGGAGCAATGGGGGCATTGCCGTTACACCTAGAGGCTCTGCTCTCTCCCTATCACTTTCTCAGGGAGCATTGCCTGTAATATTCCCTTCATCAGCTGCATCTCTGTGTGTTGTCCCAGCATTTATTTCTTCCATTTAGATAAATTGCTGTGTTATTATATCATTATAATTTTATGTAATGCTGCCACCCTGTGGTCATTCTCGTTATAGGTTTCCTGAAATGTATTATGTAAATTCCATTGCCTTTGCCTTTGCCCTCTGTTCTACTCCTCCCTTTCTGTGACATCACATCCTGTGCTCTCTTCCTGTGTGCTTTCTTCTGCAGCAGACTCAGAGCTGGTGAGAGCATTTCGTTTTGACCTCTAATATCCTCTAATATCCTCTAATTTCCTCTATGTGTTTTGCTCAAGGTAAACTCAATAAATTACCAAAGCATTATTAATGTATTGTCCTCACTGGATTATCACATGCAACTGGTACCACGACCTAAGGGATATTAGTGAGTTCAGCTGTCTACCATTGCTTGTACAGAGATTACCACTCACAACCAGAGACTTCTCTAATGTACATCTGTAGCAGAATAGACAAACTAAATCTACAGTCTTTGCATATCTACTCGCAGTCTGCAAGCAAGATGAGAGCTGTCCGCTATATTACATGCACGTGGCTTCATAAGCACAGTGAGTAAGCTGAAATCCTTTCTTAAAGAAAGAGACAGTACCTCTTAAACATGAATAACATGTCCACAAGAGGCTCCTTGGATTTCTCGGTCAAGGGAACTCACCCTGCTCCCAAAAACCCAGATATTCAGGAAGCAGAGTCCATGTTCACTGAAGAACCAACTGTACGATCTAATCGTGTTATCAAACCAACACAAAAGATTAGAGAGAACTTTGAGGCGACCAAAGAAGAGTTCAGTGACAATTTAAATGATTTATGGCAAAGAACTGAACTCTATATAGCAGCTCTTTCACGCTATGACAATGATGCACCAAAGTCAACCACAGCGTTGAATCGTTTAACTAACACCTATGTCCACTAAGTACATCACTTTCCTGAGCAACTCCGATTTTAATGATGCCTCAGAAGAGTTGAGAGAGAGAAAGAATCTCCTCCAAGAGAAGGATGCCTTAGTACAAGACACTAAGAGTAAGGCAGAACTCTGCATCGTACACTTGCAAGAAGTGAGATCCCATCGATCAACTTCAACCAAATATACGCTTTTATCTTTCAAAACCTCTCGTTCCGGAAGGTCGGCGTTGCATGACAAGCTTATAGAGATCCGGGCAGAAGCAGAAGAAGCTAGTGTAAGAAGTTACTTTGCTAAGGAGGCTGAGATCACAAAGAAGAGAGCAGAAATGGAGGCTGAGATAGCAAAGAAGGAGGCAGAAATGGTGAAGATGGAGGCAGAGACAGAAGCCCAACTAATAATTCTCCAAACAGAAAGGGAAGAAGCAGCTACCTTAGCTAAACTGAAGGTCTTCGAGCAAACATTAGGGCAAGGTACCAACCTAAACTGTTTCATCCCAGGAGAAGTGAAAGACCCAGCTGACCGCACTGCCAGATATGTGTTAAGACAATCATCGCCTGCTCCCCCTGCTAAATCGCATGTACCAACACCACTTTCTAAATCACCAACTGGGTGAATCCACAAAGCAGCAGATATCGTCACCCACCAATAACAATGTAATTTCTAGCGTCGAGCCAGCTGATCCAGAGACTAAACCCCAGCTTAATCCTTATGCCACATCATTCTGTCCTGATCAATCTCTGCCTTATGTGCCAGAGCGTCTATATGCCCCAGTACACCACAATGCAATCCAGCAGCAAGGAATGGGAGATCAGACATTTTGCCAGATACATGATGCGCAGGGAGCTGATATACATTAGCCTCTCGAAGTATGATGACCATGCTGAAAACTATAGAGCCTGGAAATCGACCTTTAAAGCAGTAATCAGCGACTTTAACCTCACTGCCAAGGAAGAACTTGACTTATAAACTGGTTAGGCCCAGAATCAGCACAACACGTAAGGACATTAAGAGCAGTTCATGCAGGCCACTCAGAGGAAGGTCTCGCTGCAGCATGGAAGAGACTTGAACAGACCTATGGCAGTTCTGAAGCTACAGAAAGCGCCTTATTCAAGAGACTTCAAGCCTTCCCAAAGATAACTAGCAAGGACAATCGCAAGCTCCAGGATCTGAGCGACCTACTAAAGAAATTAGGATTGCCTAAAATGGACCCACATCTGCCAGGACCGAGTTACCTTGATACTGCCCATGGTGTCAATCCAATTGTATTGAAACTACCACACAGCATGCAAGAAAAATGGGCAGACCAGGGCTCCAGATACAAGAGAGAACACAATGTGTCTTTTCCCTCTTTCTTTTATTTTTCCAGATTCATCCGTGACCAAGCTCGGAAGAATAATGATCCCAGCTTTGACTTCTCAGAATACACTCTACCTGCTTCATCCTCATGCTCAAGGTACGACAACACAACAAGTAAACGTAGAGACTTAAGAGGAACAGTATCCATTAGGAAAACAAACGTCCCACTTATTGCAAAATCCACTACTAGGAAGGACACCCCCGTCCTTAAAGAAAGGGACCCTAATCGCATGTGCCCTATCCACAAAAGACCTCTTCCTTTAAAAGAATGTTGTGGGCTCAGGGCAAAGACTTTGCAAGAACGCAGAGAGACACTCAAAGAGCTTGGAGTGTGTTACAAGTGTTGTGCTTCGTCAAGTGATGTGGCAAAAGACTGTAAAGCTATCATCAGGTGTGCAGAATGCAGCAGTGACAAGCATGTTACAGCAATGCATCCTACTTTACCTCAAGACAACGCTTTTCCTTAAGCCGCAACCAATGCCGTCGCACTTCATGGCGGGGAGCCACCGGCTCAAGAGCTAGCTGCAACGACTGTCTCCTCCTCCTGTATGGAAATATGTGGCAAGGAGACTGGTTCCAAGTGCTGTGCAAAAGTGTGTTTGGTTAACGTCTACCAAGAACGGCAATATAAAAAGGCCACCAGAATGTACGCCATTATAGATGAACAAAGCAATAGGTCTCTGGCGAAACCTAAATTCTTTGAGATCTTTGGCATAACGGTAGAAGCAACACCATACACCCTAAACACTTTTTACTGGTCGTGTAGAGACTTATGGCAGAAGAGCCACTAGATACCTTATCTCCTCCATTAAAGGGAATGTTCATATACTCTTGCCAACATTAATTGAATGCGACCAGATACCCGATGAAAGATGAAATTCCTAACCAGAAGCTGCATACCATTATTCCCACTTAAAACATCTAGCTAATGAGATTTCTCCTATGGACATGAATGCTGATGTCCTACTCTTGCTCAGGACAGACATTCTGAGAGTCCACAAGGTGTGGCAACAATGCAACGGTCCTGACAACGCCCCCATATGCACAGAGACTCGATTTAGGCTGGGTGATTGTGGGCAATTTATGTATAAATAAGAGTCACAAACCATCTCAAGTGAATTCCTTCAAAACTTTTGTGCTAATTAAAAAATAGTCGCACAACTCGCTTTAAGCCATGTGTTTATCATTACGAGGTAAAGGAAAAGCTTTCCAACCTCCTTAAGGCACCAGACATTATTCCTACCCTTTATGACAACTTAGGATGATCAGTGTTTTGTACAACACCAGAGGACAACCGATTAGCCTTGTCCATGGATGACAAAGAGTTTATTAAAATAATGGACAATGGATTCTTCAAAAATGCATCTAACCACTGGGTTGCACCTTTACCTTTCCGTGCTGTAAGAGCCAGACTTCCTGACAACCGGGAACAGGCACTATCCAGATTCATGTCCTTGTAACATATGTTAAAAAACAAACCCGAAATGAAAAATAATTTTGTGGCCTTCATGGAAAAGATATTTCACAATGACCATGCAGAGCCGGCTCCACCTTTGCAAGAGCATGAAGAATGCTGGTACCTTCTCTCCTTTGGAGTATATCCCCCACGGAAACCAAACCAGATAAGAGTGGTACTCGACTCAAGTGCCAAACATAATGGCGTATCTTTGAACGACGTCGTTCTCACCAGTCCAAACCTGACCAATAATCTGGTAGGAGTACTTATGAGATTCAGATAGGAGCCAGTTGCCATTACTGCAGACATTGAACAAATATTCCATTGCTTTATCGTACGGCAAGACCACATAAAAAAAATGACACCAGCAAGGAAATGGTTGACTACCGCATGAAGGTAAACGTGTTCAGTAACAGTCCTTCACCTGCTGTTGCTACATATGTATCAACCAAAGAGAAATCGGTACTATATAATATCCTTTAAAATATTTTTTTAAAATTATTATTAAATGACATAAAAGACATATACAAAAAAACACATGAATGCAGAGATCATACAGAGTGCCATAAAAGACAGTCCACATTAATATCACTTGTTAGCAGTTGGTATTTGCTATACATACAGCTATATTGCTGTTAGAAAGCTGTGCAGGGGCGCCCAGGTCAGCATACAATATCAGACGGCTGGCTCTGGCTATGCTTACAGCTATCCCAACTTACAATGCATCTAGCATAATTATAGATCGGGTTTAGATGGTATTACTGATATTGTGACCGACACCATATAACCTATAAGTTATGTCATCTAGTGCTGCGGTGTATCAAATTAGGCCGATCCAAATCTCTATTTCTTACGCTATATTCAGCGCTGTATGAGTGTGGGCTGGCTCGGTTTGGCGTGCGCTCCTCGACGCGCGTTTCGCTTTATTGCTTCATCAGGAGGGTTGCTACATATGGCCTACACAGGGCTGCCTCTGATGGCGAGTCAGAGTTTGGGAAAGAATTATAGGCATCAATGGACTCAAGCTTATCAAGGCTCACCCATGAGACTTTGATTACCTTCCTTGCTGAGGTATCTGCTATCGTCAATGCAAGACCCCTTGTACCTGTATCTATGGATCCAGAATCCCCTGCCATTCTCACTCCAGCAACCCTTCACACTCAGAAGTTTGGATCTATTCCTAATCCACCTGAAGAGTCTTCTTCTGGTAACCTATATCAAAAAAGGTGGAAACATGTTCAACATCTGTCCAATTGTTTCTGGAGCAGGTGGAAAAAGGAGTACTTAACCCTTCTTTAAAGACGGTCAAGCCAAACTTACAAATAGGAGATCTTGTTCTCAAGAAAGACCAGAAGGTAGAAAGAAATTCCTGGCCTATGGGTCTCATCTCAAAAATCTTCACCAATGAAGATGGCAAGGTACGTAAGGTGGGAGTGACCATCGCAAAACAAGGCGATCCCAAGTACTTCATCAGGCCTGCATCTGAGATTGTTACCCGTTGAGAAATTATTTAATTTACCTTGAGGAACCTTGTAAGAACCTTTCTTCCATTTAGTCGCCCATCTCTAGACTATTCCTAAAATTCGAGACATTGGACTGTTCCTGTCCACCCTTACTGTGTTTCCTTTCTTGCCTTTTGTTTTTCAGGTTCCAGTATTTTCTTTGAACATCATATGGACATTCATGTTAGTATGTAGTGTGAAATCCTAGGATTTCAGATGGGGAGCGTGCTGTCCCAGCATTTATTTATTCCGTTTAGATAAATAGCTGCTTGTGTTATTATATCATTATCATGTTAGTTAATGTTGCCAGCCTGTGGTCATTCTTGTTATAGGTTTCCTGAAATGTATTATGTAAATTTCATTGCCTTTGCTCTCTGTTCTACTCCTCCCTTTCTGTGACATCACATCCTGTGCTCTGTTCCTGTGGCTTCCTTTTCTGCAGCAGACTCAGAGCTAGTGAGAGCATTTCGTTTTGACCTTTAATGTCCTCTAGTATCCTCTAATTTCCTCTATCTGTTTTGATCAAGGTAAATTCAATAAATTACTAAAGTATCTCCACAACCTAGGGATATTATTAAGTGCAGCTATCTACCATTGCTTGTACATAGATTACCACTCACAAACAGTCAGAGACTTCTCTAACGTACATCTGTGGCAAAATACTCTGCAAAGGGAACCCAAACCCACCGACAGCTTACACAACCCCTCATCTTCTTCTAAGATGATTGTCTCACACGCAATAGCACTGGAAGCAGGGAACGTGATGGGAAAATATGGATTTTTTTGTTGTGTGGATTGCACTGTGGACCAGAAGATGAAGAAAACATCAAGGTAGAGAAAAATATGTCCAGGCTGGAGGTTGATTGAAAGACTGAGTGACCAGGTCTGGGCTTGTTAGTAGGAAGTAGAAGCAGTAGATGCTTTGTAATAAACACGCTGACTTCCAAATTGAAGAAAGATATGAACACTGGGGACTGGCGAGGGAGCAGCTGGCGCTCTCATACGTATAAGTGACCATTTATGAAACCTTGAGGAGACTTTGAGATCATTAACTAAGGAAGCATTCACATCACCATTATTTTTCCGTTCTTCTGATTTGTGCTGCATGCAGTACTTTTTTCCCTCTAAAAAAAATGATCTCAGACGGAAATCATTCAAATCGGATGCCAAATGTGCATTTTACAGAATCCTTTTGTTTTTTTTCTTTAATTCCTGTTCTTCTGACGGATCAGAAGAACGGTGATGTGAACTCTCCCTTAGAGATACATTATAGAGTACCAGGACGACTCATTACATTTCTTCAAAGAGAAGCATAGAAAGAAGGGGGACGTTGAAATGGCCCAACAGCGAACTAGATGATCTACCAATGCCCACACAATAGTTGGCCCTACAGGTCTAGCAGAGGACAACCTCATTTGCAGGAGACTTTGGCGCCAATCACTTACTTAGAGTCATCAATAACCTAATACATCTTATTTATTTGTCCAGTGGGCCCAAGTGAAAATAAGGACCAAGACCAAGGTGGTGGAGGGACAATTGTCCCAGATGCTGGATGTCAGGAGGTTATCACCTCTGATTTACAAAATATGGGCCCTGGTAATGAGATCTGCCGATGGCAGTAGGGAATTAAATTTTCCTGCTCTCTGCCACTTTGCTCTGTGACATCTTAGTAAAAGGTAGATATCGGGAAATTGCTCATAATACCATTCTATATTACACAAGAAAAAGTGTTTCTTAAAATGTAGAATCACTTAAAGGGTGAAGAACAGGGGGTTGCCATAGACACTGCACTTGGTATAGCCAGTGCCAACCCCGTCGAGACACAGACAGTCTACATTACAAATCAAGAAGTCTAGTTAACCAGAGCCTCTCGGGTCAGAAGACGAAGGGTCATCCAGAAGGGTCAACTGCATTGAGGGTGTCGAATAGATCTAGAAGTCGTAGCAAAGACTAATGACTTCTAATGGATTTAGCCGCCAGAAGTTCAGTATCAGCTTCAATTCGAGGATTTTTTTTGTGTGGCAAGACAAGGGATTATGCTAGTACAATACGCCGCAATAATTTATTTTGAAGTAGGGTTATTTAAAGGAGATGAAGGATGTACAGATGATGCTGCTAAGCTGGCAGGCAATCAATGCCTGCTGAATAACTAGGCTTGAAAAGCCAGAAGAGATGGTTTCTGCTGAGAGGAGCCAGAGAAATTGAGCGCAGAAGAAAGGTTCAAAGGCTGGGAAAATGTAGGATGAAGAAGTAGTCTCATTGTGTACCGCTTTCCAGATGTACCCATTTGGGTATTACTCATTTTGCCAAATTGTAATGGTTTTATCACTTCAGAAGCAGACTGTAACACAATGGGGAATGGACCCACTGAGCATACTGAATGGATTTGGTTTGGGGCCAGTCCTGAGAGGGTTGTCAAGGTAGACCCCTGGTTTTCATTCTTTCACCCCCATATGAAGATCTGAACTTTACTGCAGGGGCCACTGAGCCAATAACTCTAGGATTAGGCTCTCTTCAGAAGCTGCTGACCCAGGGTGGTCAAGAGACACCGGTCCATTGCACCAAGAGGACAAGCAAGAGCATAGTCAGTGGACAAGCCGAGGTCAGGACAGGCAGTAGGTAAGGGCAGGTGGCATAGGGCCAATACAGTGATCAGGCAGCTATGACAGACAGCACAAGGTCAATATGGTAAACAGGCAGAGGTCAGAACAATACAATAGCGAACCTTCACAGGACTAGACAAGCTAAGAACCTCCAGCTCAGGAACCTTCCCATAGGGAAAGGTGCCCTATATAATGATGCCGTTGGATGGGGACAGAGTAGAACATGTGCAGGCTGACCCGATAAGAACTGGGGAGAGCGCATGTGACCGAAGGGAGTGAGCAGTAGGAAGCAGACAGGAACGGACTGCCTTCCGGGAGAGAGGAGATGCCAGCGGGTACAAACTGACTTCTCCAAGTTGCCTTCAACATGTCTGGAGTCTAAAACTCCAAAAGCTTCTGAGACTCTTCTAGATGGCCACCATGGGAGTGTAGAAAAGTCAGCCTGGGACTGCAATGTGAGCAACCAACACCTCTTGCTATCTCAGTAAGGATCACTGTGATGATCTGAAGGTCTGTATGCAGAGTACTATTGAAGTTGCTGGGGGCTGCTGGACAAAATATTTAGTTGGGACCCCGTTCCACCTCTAGTGCCCAGCCTACCTGATCCCTAAGTGTGGGATTGTGAAAAAGTAAACTTGGCAGTGTCACTGGGACTGATATTCGGGCACTGTGGATGTCACGGCAGTGGGGGCAATAAACATCCCTTGCTATCACAGTATGGGGTCACTTTCAATGTCTAATGAATACATGTTCCGACCACTCGGTTCCGTTGAGTGTGCAGGTGTTTTCAGTGGGGACAGGAGAGTGAGCTACTGCCAGACACCTCTCATGGGTGCTTATTTCCATTGCAGACAAAGCACCAGGCCTGTTGAAATGCCATCAGCCAACACCTACTAGACATTAGATCTTCGGCTGGTCCTGCTGAATTGGCGATTTTGGGTGCCGTTAGTCTAATTTTTATGAACATCTTTATATTTAGCTTGGATTAGTGTTGCAGACACCACCTCATCCCCTACCACAGCTGCAGATAGGAGAGGAACTTCTTAAGACTTCTGAGGGATCAGCAACATACATTCATGCCCATGCCTTCACCCCTAGGAGGCCCAGGATGTGTCCTTTGTGCCCTCCCTATAATATAGCCCTGACTGTATATTCGAAAGGGTGAAATAAAACATTTCTGACAACTTGAAGGGCCTTTAAGATTGATACATTTTCCTTTTGAGTGTCAATCACATGCCCCTGATGGCCTTTAGGCCTTGGGTTGTAAGCTCCACTGGTGATGGGAAGTGACTTGCATGTAAGTGCATTACACTCAGCATGAGAAGAGGATTAAGACATTGAAAATCTGACCTGTGATTTAATGTCATAGTTCTCAACTTTTTATGACTTAAGTGTGGCCTGGATTTAGGGTTGTTACTACATTAATGCCCCCTTTATTAAGTTATAGTAGCATTTGAAATTATGTCCTGACATTACATGGGTGACATTCTCTCTTTTTTAATTTTATTTTTAGGGTCCAAGTAGAATTTTATGTGAATGAGAACTCCTTCAAGGAACGTCTGAAACTGTTCTTTATTAAAAATCAGAGATCAAGTAAGTATTTAATACACAACAGAAGGATAAGGGTATATAACATGGAATATGCTCCTCCCACCACCGAGTGACCTAGACAAGTGGGAGGGGCTATGTGACATGGAGTCTGCTCCACCTACCATGGGTTGACAGAGAGATAGGGAGAAGCTAAGTAAAATGGAGTCTGCCCCTCCCACCACAGGGCGACCCAGACAGGAAGAGGAGCTATGCGATATGGTTTCTACCCTTCCAAGGTGGCACTACTATAGGGAGCTCTGGTGCAAGCTTTGCTTACTTTACCTTTGTGTTTTCCAGGTTTGAGGGTCAGATTGTTTAACTTCTTTCTAAAGTTGCTGAGTTGCCTTCTGTACATTATACGAGTATTATTGGATGATCCAAGAGAAGGCAAAGTCAACTGGTGAGTACATCGGGCTCTGGGATCACTGACCTTTCATTACTTATCGGGGGATTAGCTACCATACACATAAGACATGACCATTTTGGACCATTTTTGGCCCACCATTATCTTAGAATTATACCCAAACATTGATGTCAGACCATTGTCTGCCCCAAGTCTCATCTGCCAGATTTTTCTTGCCCTTTGTCGATCGAAACTACAAGTGCATAATCTTATCTGTATGACCAACTTTACAATGTTCCAATCTATCAGTCCTCGACAGAGGGTCTTCAGGACCATGACTGATCGTCTACATGGCTCTCAGGCTACAGTTACTTACACTGGTGGGCCAAAATCTGTGGGATCGGACAACTTTTATCTAAAGATGGCCAGCTTAAGTGGAGCCACCTGACTTTGAGTATAAGTTCTCTCAGCCAGTGTGATAGGCTCCAGCTCCATCAAGAGAGTCATATCAGCACTTGAGACGTGCCAAGAGGGCTATGCAAGGGGTAGATTGTCAGAGCTGCATTCATCTACAGTAAGCAGACAGCTTGAAAAAGGTAAGGTGTGGCGGGCAAGGGATCTTCTAGAAGAACAGTATAGATTACCTATCCTCAGCATAGGTCATCAATATCTGATCGTTGGGGGTCCGACTGTTTGAAGAGGCCATGGTGGTCGGGTGAGCGCTGCGTCCTATTCCGAGGCCAGTGATGTTCAGTGAAGTTCATTGGTCACATGGCCTAAGCGCAGCTCAGTCCCATTCAAATGCAATACCGAGCATAGCCTCTATACAATGTATGGCGCTGTACTTGGTATATTGTGAGCCGGACCCCCACCAATCAGATAGGTCATCAGTATTGTACTCCTGGAAAATCCCTTTAAGGCTGATTTACGAGAAGACTGGACGGCCCGGGTTACGGACTCCCTTTGTAACTCCTGTATTTTTGGGCTCATTATTTCATAGCGGCCCTCTTTCAGCACTATTTTTGGATTCTCGTTATAAGCTGTCTCTCTCTACCCTGAAATCTCTCACCTCATGTAACACCGCTCCGGCAGCCCTGTGCTTCCTGCTGTTCCTGTATTTTTAGAGTCGCCTCTTCTCTGCGCTGCTCATCGTATTATACCTTCTTTATTACAGCTTGGACTGCCCCAAACAGAACTACTCTTCTCAGCATAAATTCGATTGGTAAGACTTGTGGCATACATGAGGTCATCACGGTTTTGTTTTTTCTATGACAGATTATGGTAATGGAATGTTAGGATTAACATTTTTTTTTTTAACCCTTTAAATTTGAACTCTTTAAGCAGGGGCATGGACAGAGCTCATAGGGCCCCATATCAAAGCTTAGTATGGGGCCAAACCCCCACCCTTCCCCCAACGAGTTGTATGACAAATAAAAAATTTTTTTTACGTGGAGACAACCGGCATAAATGCATTGATGTATCCAACCCATGCATATCTAAATCCTCTGCACATGATATATTTGAAAACTGCCAGCCTGCAGCCACCACTAGGGGGAGCTCAATGCATAGGAAATCTGACAGTTACCATTAAACTAAGAAAAAATCCCTATATCTCTATGCACTGGGCTTCCCCTAGTGGTTGCTGCCACAAAATGAGGATTTTTTTCAGGAACAGCTCCGGGCCCCATAGTGTGGTCTTCCTTTATGATAGGTACTCCCACCGCCTTTAAATTAAGCAAGCTTTTCTCTGTGAGATGGAAATTTAAAGGGTCTCTTCGTGTCATGACTGTAATGGAAATAAGCTATTGGGTGCATTTGTACTCATGTATGACCTCCCCTCCTCCAAACTGCTGCAATCAATAGGCCCCTTGGTCAGGACACCAGCCCCATGACAGCTCATGTGATGCCCCATAGGCTCATGTATAGCGCCTCTCTGGAGGATCCATGAATTACACAGCTAACCCTTTGATTTCAGTAGGCACTGTGTAATACTCCTTTTCACCTGCGGTGGCACTGCAGGATGTCTGTTCAGCTTATCGCTGGAGCTCCCATCAGCAGGACATCCTGTGATCGCCCATCTACAAAATGGGATAACCCCTTTAAATGTAAAGCACTGTCACATGCGGTCTGTGGATACAGCACTAGAGAAGAGTGGGCCATCACTAATGCAATCACTGCTTCTTTTTTAGGACTCCTATTATTTGGGTAAACAGGCCCGTCCCTTTGTGGGGTCTTCAGGTAAGTCTGGCTATACATTACAATCTTAGTGCTCATACATCATCCCCTGACACTCATTAAGGCCTCATGCACATGACAGTATTTTTTCACAGTCCGCAAAATGGGGTTCCGTTGTTCCGTGATCCGTTTTTGTTTCCGTGTGTCTTCCTTGATTTTTGGAGGATCACCAGACATGAAGGAAAGTGAAAAAAAAAATCTAAGTCAAGTTTGCCTTGCAAATTATAAAAAAAAAAAACGGACGCGGATGACAAACGGTGCATTTTACGAATTTTCCACGGACCCATTGAAAGTCAATGGGTCCGCAGAAAATCATGGAGAACGGAACAACGGACATGGAACACAACAACGGTCGTGTGCATGAGGCCTAAGGATCTCGTCCAGGTCCTTATGGACTAGCTGAAGTATGTGTTCACTGTATGGCATCATTGCATATGCTTACTGTATGGAAGTATTATATGGGCGCTGTGTAGGCGTATTATATAGTCACCATCAGGGCAGTATTATATGGGCACTGTATAGTGGTATTATAGAGTCACTATTGGGGCAGTATTAAATGGGCACTGTATAGTGGTATTATATAGTCATTATCTGAGAAGTATTATATGGCTGCTGTATAGTGGTGTTATATAGTCACTATTGGGGCAGCATTATATGGGCACTGTATAGTGGTATTATATGGTCACTATTCGGGCAGTGTTATATGGGCATTGTATAATAGTATTATATAGTCACTATTGGGGCAGTAATATATTGGTGCTGTATAGTGGTATTATATGGTCACTATTCGGGCAGTGTTATATGGGCACTGTATAATAGTATTATATAGTCACTATTGGGGCAGTAATATATGTGTGCTGTATAGTGGTATTATATGGTCACTATTCGGGCAGTGTTATATGGGCACTGTATAATAGTATTATATATTCACTATTGGGGCAGTAATATATGGGTGCTGTATAGTGGTATTATATAGTCACTATCAGGGCAGTATTATATGGGCGCTTTATAGTAGTTTTACATGTTCACAATTGGGGCAGTATTATATGGGCGCTGTATAGTGGTATTATATAGTCACTATTGGGGCAGTATTATATGTACGCTGTATAGTGGTATTTTATGGGCGCTGTATAGTGGTATTATATGGTCGCTATCAGGGCAGTATTATATGGGTGCTGTATAGTGGTATTATATAGTCACTATCAGGGCAGTATTATATGGGCGCTGTATAGTAGTTTTACATGTTCACTATTGGGGCAGTATTATATGGGCGCTGTATAGTGGTATTATATAGTCACTATTGGGGCAGTATTATATGAGCACTGCATAGTAGTATTATATAGTCACTATCGGGCCAGTATTATATGTACGCTGTATAGTGGTATTTTATGGGCGCTGTATAGTGGTATTATATGGTCACTTTTGGGGCAGTATTACTCTTCATATCTCTCTTACACATGATATGAGCCATCTCCACATGTTGGCCGAGAGGACCGCACAGATCTGTATCTACATCATGTAACTATCCATTCTGTGTTTTATCAGGTTCTAGTTGCGTTAATAAGCTTTATGGAAACAATGCTCCTTACCTACCTGGGATATAAGGTAAGTCTCCATCCCCTGCATCCCAATGTGTACATTTCCAGTTTAGTGGTTCTGCATGTCTCTCTTGTATCAGTTTTCCTTTCCTTACATCCCTTCGTTATCCTTCCATGTCTTCTCTTACCTCTCTCCCCACATCCCGTTTCCCTCCTTCCTCCCCTCTCGCTTTCCTTACCTCTGCCTCCCATTCTTCCCTCACCATTGTTTTCCTTTCACACCTTAAAGGGGTTGTCACTTTTTGTAAAGGCTCAGAGACATGACAAACCTCCACCGATCCTCCACTACTCTTGTTCCTGGTCTTTCTTGACACAGAGGAAATGACCGCTCAGCCAATCACTAGCGGAGGCAGGTCACCCCTGTGGCCAGAGATTGGCTGAGCGGTCATTTCCTGTGTGCGGAGAAGAACCAGGAAGTAGAGACCAGCAGGGGACTCTGCAAGGGCTGAAGCGGGAACATTGACTGTCTATCTACAGTGCATTCAGAAAGTCTTCAGACCCTTTCACATTTTTAATATTGAGACCTTATTTTTCCCCATCATTCTTCCCTTAATCCCCCATAATGAGAAAGCGAGAACAGAATGTTGGAAATGTTTGATAATTTATTGAACAGGAAAAAGTAAAATCTTGCATTGACAGAAGTATTCAGACCCTTTACTCAGGACTAAGTTGAAGTCCCTTTGGCAGTGAATTACAGCCAGGCTCGGACTGGCCCACAGGGGAACAGGTGAATCCCCCGGTGGGCCCCTGAGCAAGGTGGGCACCTAGTCTGTCAACCCTTTTACAAGTGGCACATGGCACAGTAGACTTACAGCACTAGATATAGGTAGGCAGTATAGAGCCTATGTTGATATGAAAACCTGGGTACATAATTTAACAAAGCACCCAGTTTATTATTATAGACACATTGGGTGGCTGAGATGACTTTTAGATATAGAGTTAGGCTATCCATGTCCTCTTTCCCCCAGAGACCTGCCCTCTCGAAGTCACTGCATGGGCCCTTATAATTATGTTATAATCACTGTAGCGTCTTGCTCTTTCTAGTATTCGCATGTAGCGTTATAGTGGGACCCCAAAATGAATTTTACTGGTGGGCCCTAGGCAACCCAGTCCGACACTGATTACTGTCTCCAGTCTTCTTGGAGTTGATGTCACAAGGTTTCCACACCTGCATTTGGGGATTTTCCACCATTCTTCTCTGCAGATCCTTTTAAGCTCTGTCAGGTTGGATGGGGACCATCGGTGGACAGACATTTTCAGCTTTCTCCAGAGATGTTCGAGTCAGGGGTCTGGCTGGACCACTCAAGGACATTCAGAGAGTTGTCCCTTAGCGGCTCCTGTGTTGTCTTTGCTGTTCGCTTAGGGTCATTGTCTTGTTGGAAGGTGAACCCTGCGGTCGAATCTGAGGTCCAGAGCATTGTGCATTAGGTTTTCATTAAGAATATCTCTGTACTTTGCTCCATTCAGCTTTCCTTCAACCCTGACCAGTCTCCCTGCTCCAGACACTTAAAAACACCTCCACAGCATGATGATGAGCATTGCCTAGTTTCCTCCAGACATGATACTTAAAAGTGATGCCAAAAAGTTCAGTCTTGGTTTCATCACAGCAGATAATCTTGTTTCTCACAGCCTTAGAGTCCTTTTCGGTGCTTTTTTTGCAAATTCTAGGCAGCTTTCATGTGTCTTTTACTGAGGAGAGGCTTCTTTCTGGCTACTCTGCCATAAAGTCCCTCTATATATCGCGCGTCTCAGGAGTAGGAAATGCCGAGTGGTATGTTGCGGCCTAAAATGTCTCTTTATGTGTGTCACGGTGCTCCTACCTGGATACCGCTGGACCCCAGGCTTTGGCTCTGAAGCAATAAATAAAAGGGAATAATTGAGGGATAAAAGAATAACTTGAGTCCAGACCTTGAGATGAAGTTCAATGGCAGCTTTACTTTGCATAAACGTTCTACAAAACGGTTTACAGGCTTTGTCTTGGTTCCAGCAGGCTTGAGCATGAAACTGGCAGGCAAACTCCACTCTGCTACATTTGTTTTTCTCTGATTCTGCTGTACTGACAGGCTGGCTGTATAACTCAGCTTTTTCTGTATGCTGCACTTCACTTTGTAGTCTGACTCTAGGTTATGCCAGGGAACTTTCCTCCTGGCTCCTGAGGCTTCAAGCTTTGGCCTCCATGGCCAGCAGAGCTGAGGGTGCTCTGGCTGGCTTGGGCACGTCCAGCAGAGATGTGCCCTGCACACCTTTCCCTATCAGGGGGTAAGCTAGACTGACTCAAACTCGTCCCCACCCTTCCTGCAGGAAGCGGGACTTGCTGCCACCTGTTGGTGACCCAGGCACATTACATATGGACATAACAGTTGCAAACAGATTGGGAATGCACAGTGTGGAGGACCTGGAATAAAATGCAGAGATTACATTAATGTTAGAAGACACAAATATAAGCCGGGTGCAGAAGTGGTAACACCACTCTGGGGTGTTATAGAAGTTTCTCCATTTACATATAGGATCTTTGGAGCTCAGCCAGAGTGACCATTGGGTTCTTGGTCACCTCTCTCTCTCTCTAACCATGGCCCTTCTCCTCTAATTACTTAGTTTGGTGGGATGGCCAGCTCTAGGAAGAGTCCTGGTTGTTCCAAACGTCTTCCATTTAAGAATTATGGAGCACCGTGCTCTTAGGATCTTTTAGTGCAGCAGAAATGTTTTTGTCTCCTTCTCCAGATCTGTGCCTCCACACAATCCTGTCTCTGAGCTCTACAGGCAGTTCTTTCCGCCTCAAGGCTTGGCTTTTGCTCTGATACTCTGTGACACCTTGTATAGACAGGGCTGTCTCTTTCCAAATCATGTCCAACCAACTGAATTTGCAACAGGTGACTTCATTCAAGGTGTAGAAACATCTCATAGATGATCCAGAGAAATAGGAGGCCACCAGAGCTAAATGTCAAGAGTCATAACAAATGGTCTAAATACTTAAATCCATGGAAAATGTTACTTTTACCTTTTTAATAAATTAGCAAAATTTTTTTTTTTTATTCTGTTTTCACTTTCTCATTATGGGGTATTGAGTGCAGAATGATGGGGGAAACTTGAACTTTTTTTTTTTTGTAGCACAAGGTGGCAACATGACACAGCCGGGTCCAGCAGGTGGTAGTAGGGTAGAGCCTCCACCGTACAGACATTGGCAGCAGTGACTTGCAGATTGTGTAATTGCCGGATGGATAATGTTATATACAGCAATTTATTTCTGCCCGGCGGATAAATCTCTGTCAGGGTCTATTTGAAATTCTCGTGTTCTCGCCACAATTGATTTTGATAATGAGGGACGGGTAATTCCATTTTAGGCTCATTGTCCTCGTTGTCTTAAGTGTTCAGTCTCTTTTAATTACTATTGACGTGCGGGGGAAAAAGATGTCTCAACCCCACGTCAAATGTCCGGCAGGTAACTTCTGCTGCAAAACCTTCTTGATTCCGACTCTTAAAGGGTTTGTCCCATGAAAAATATTCTACATTTTATAAACCAGCCCCTGGATCTGAACACTTTTGGAATTGCAGGAATTAAAAATTTAGTATAGCCCTTGAGCTATTTAATAAATGTATCTGTATAGCGCCACCTGCTGTTTGCTCTTTTTTCTAAATTCTCTGTCCAGCTGACTGAGGTGGACATACATGCTCAGTTCTATCCTTTAACTACCACCAACTGCAGCAGAAAGGACATGCCCCCTAAGACAGGACACATCCCCTTAAGCTGCCAGCTTGAAATAAATCTAGCAGAATGGTTCGAGCAATGAATGTGGAGATCTCTGGATCTTCGTCAGGTACAGGGCTTAGTTAGAGAGAGGTTGTGATGTATGTATTTTACACCTGTTATGGCGTAACCCCTTTAATAGGTCTGCTTGGGATTTGTGTCTAGCTGTTAGCATGAATGTTCTCATTGACAGCAAACAGAGATCTTGAAAACAGAGACAAAATAAAAAAAAAAAAAAAAAAAAGGGGGGAAGAAAAGGACTAAGTAAACTGAGCTACTGCAGCTTTTCTTGATTCTCAATGTCAGGCAGCAGCTGCTAAAGCAAGCGTGCTTTTGGGATGTATAGGATTATTCATACACCTGTGTGTTAATAAGGGCGGCTGTAATGGACGGGTGTCTCTTTGCAACCTGTGTAAAGAATTAGGACAACCCTTTAAGTATACCCTAGGACAGTGATGGCTAACCTCCGGCAGTGGTGAAACTAAGAATCCCAGCATGCTCAATTCATTTCTATGGCGTTCTGGGAACACCCAAGCAAGTGTGCATCTTGGGAGTTGTAGTTTTGCCACAGCTGGAGGTTAGCCACCCAAACCGTGAAAACTTACCGCGACCGTTACTCCTCCTGCATAAAAGCTATACAGGTGACACCATGTATTCGGGGTGAGATGGGTCTGTAGATATATAGTATTATGTTGCAGTTACATATACCTGGTATTTTATTGTATATTTTAGGGCAACATCTGGGAGCAGCTGCTCAGATTCCCCTTCATTCTTGAGATGTTCAATACTCTGCCGTTCTTTGTCACTGTAAGTATAACCCCCCTCCTCCGCCTGATCTTCCTCACCCGGTGACCCACACATCTCCCATCACCGCAGCTCCAGTGGTTCCCCTATTAATCTGCAGACAGGCTGTGAGCAGTGATCCGCCATATACGTGTCCTGGAAGCCATTCATGTGGAATAAGAGCCTTTTATATGGGAATGTAGGTGCGGGCTCGTATAACGCTGCTTATTTGTAGTGCTTTCAATGCTGTTTGTTCTGCCTCGGGCCACAGAGGTTCCTGCTCGCAGGTTATTCTGCAGGCGCCCAGCCAAAATCCGATGGGTGAATGCGGAAAAATGTCCAACATGGAGGCTTAACAAATAACGAAGAATGGGGGTCATTAGAAATGTATTCAGCTGCTATATTGTTCCAGTAAAGCCAGGACAACCAATCAGGACCTGGGCGCATAGGGCGGATCAGCCATCGCTTTGCTGCTGGCCTGACACCTGGGACTTGTGACCACTGAGCCTAATATTAATTGCGGTATTATTTATACATTGTATAGCACTGTTATTAGACTTCCATATGTATGGAGCTGTTATTGTGTGATGGTATTATTTCAGCACTGTATGGTGGTATTATTTCAGCACTGTATGGTGGTATTATTTCAGCACTGTATGGTGGTATTATTTCAGCACTTTATAGTGGTATTATTTCAGCACTTTATAGTGGTATTATTTCAGCACTTTATAGTGGTATTATTTCAGCACTGTATGGTGGTATTATTTCAGCACTGTATGGAGGTATTATTTCAGCACTTTATAGTGGTATTATTTCAGCAGTGTATAGTGGTATTATTTCAGCACTTTATAGTGGTATTATTTCAGCACTGTATGGTGGTATTATTTCAGCACTGTATGGAGGTATTATTTCAGCACTTTATAGTGGTATTATTTCAGCACTTTATAGTGGTATTACATTACTGTATGGTGTTATTGTTTCAGCACTGTATGGGGGTATTATTTCAGCACTGTATGGTGGTATTATTTCAGCACCGTATGGAGGTATTATTTCAGCACTTTATAGTGGTATTATTTCAGCAGTGTATAGTGGTATTATTTCAGCAGTGTATGGTAGTATCATTTTATTACTGTATGGTGTTATTGTTTCAGCACTGTATAGTGGTATTATTTCAGCACTGTATTAGTGGTATTATTTCAGCACTGTATAGTGGTATTGTTTCAGCACTGTATAGTGGTATTATTTCAGCACTGTATGGTGGTATTATTTCAGCACTGTATGGAGGTATTATTTCAGCACTTTATAGTGGTATTATTTGAGCAGTGTATAGTGGTATTATTTCAGCACTTTATAGTGGTATTACATTACTGTATGGTGTTATTGTTTCAGCACTGTATGGGGGTATTATTTCAGCACTGTATGGTGGTATTATTTCAGCACCGTATGGAGGTATTATTTCAGCACTTTATAGTGGTATTATTTCAGCAGTGTATAGTGGTATTATTTCAGCAGTGTATGGTAGTATCATTTTATTACTGTATGGTGTTATTGTTTCAGCACTGTATAGTGGTATTATTTCAGCACTGTATTAGTGGTATTATTTCAGCACTGTATAGTGGTATTGTTTCAGCACTGTATAGTGGTATTATTTCAGCACTGTATGGTGGTATTATTTCAGCACTGTATGGAGGTATTATTTCAGCACTTTATAGTGGTATTATTTGAGCAGTGTATAGTGGTATTATTTCAGCACTTTATAGTGGTATTACATTACTGTATGGTGTTATTGTTTCAGCACTGTATGGTGGTATTATTTCAGCACTGTATGGTGGTATTATTTCAGCACCGTATGGAGGTATTATTTCAGCACTTTATAGTGGTATTATTTCAGCAGTGTATAGTGGTATTATTTCAGCAGTGTATGGTAGTATCATTTTATTACTGTATGGTGTTATTGTTTCAGCACTGTATAGTGGTATTATTTCAGCACTGTATTAGTGGTATTATTTCAGCACTGTATAGTGGTATTGTTTCAGCACTGTATAGTGGTATTATTTCAGCACTGTATGGTGGTATTATTTCAGCACTGTATGGTGGTATTATTTCAGCACTGTATGGAGGTATTATTTCAGCACTTTATAGTGGTATTATTTGAGCAGTGTATAGTGGTATTATTTCAGCACTTTATAGTGGTATTATTTGAGCAGTGTATAGTGGTATTATTTCAGCACTTTATAGTGGTATTACATTACTGTATGGTGTTATTGTTTCAGCACTGTATGGGGGTATTATTTCAGCACTGTATGGTGGTATTATTTCAGCACCGTATGGAGGTATTATTTCAGCACTTTATAGTGGTATTATTTCAGCAGTGTATAGTGGTATTATTTCAGCAGTGTATGGTAGTATCATTTTATTACTGTATGGTGTTATTGTTTCAGCACTGTATAGTGGTATTATTTCAGCACTGTATAGTGGTATTATTTCAGCACTGTATAGTGGTATTGTTTCAGCACTTTATAGCAGTATTATTTCAGCATTTTATAGTGGTATTACATTACTGTATGGTGTTATTGTTTCAGCACTGTATGGGGGTATTATTTCAGCACTGTATGGGGCTATTATTTCAGCATTGTATAGTGGTATTATTTCAGCAATGTATGGTAGTATCATTGTATTACTGTATGGTGTTATTGTTTCAGCACTGTATAGTGGTATTATTTCAGCACTGTATGGTGGTATTATTTCAGCACTGTATGGTGGTATTATTTCAGCACTTTATAGTGGTATTATTTCAGCACTTTATAGTGGTATTATTTCAGCACTTCATAGTGGCATTGCATTACTGTATGGTGTTATTGTTTCAGCACTGTATGGGGGTATTATTTGAGCACTGTATGGGGGTATTATTTCAGCACTGTATGGGGGTATTATTTCAGCACTGTATGGGGGTATTATTTCAGCAATGTATGGTAGTACCATTTCATTACTGTATGGTGGTATTATTTCAGAACCATATGATAATGTTTAAGCACTGTATGATGGTATTTTTTTTAGCATTGTATGGTGGTAATATTTCAGCACTGTATGGTAGCATTTGAGCACTCTATAGAAAGTATTTTTTCATTACTGTATAGTGTTATTGTTTTAGCATTGTGTGGTAGTGTTATTTCAGCACCATATGGTGATAATGTTTCAGCACTCCTCTATAGTGGTATTATTTTAGCACTGTATGGTAGAGTTATTTCAGCAGTGTATGCGGGTGTTATTTGAGCACTTTATGGTGGTATTATTATAGCACTGTATTGTGGTATTGAATCAGCACTGTATGGTGGTATTATTTCAACAATGTATGGTAGTGTTGGTCTGATGCTTTTGTCATCTGTGGAGATAAGCTGCGCTTGAGATGTCTGGTTTTATGCCCGATTAGGACACAAGAATGTCATAGAGGGGGTGCCCCAGTGATATCGGGGGTCCCATGTATGACTTGGATGCCTATTTACTTAAATAGCAACCATATAATACTTCATTTCCCTTGCACCGGCTTCTCTTCAGGAGGGGCTGTCAGGATAAGACCCCTGTAATCACCGTATCATGAAAAGCTTTACAACTTTCTAAATTACTCTGCGTTTCAATTTCTCGCTATTTTCAAGATCTCTGCTTGCTGCTGGCGAAAGGAAAAATTCTCCTTTACATCCAGAGGTTGAAAAAAACCCTGGCCTCATACGGCTGAGAATTTGTATCCGGCCTAGACCATCCTATGCGAGCGAAATACGCAAATCGCTCCGCTGTCCTGATAGGTCGTTACAATGTATCAGTGCAGGTACAATGCATCAGCCTGACGTGCAGAGGAATAATTGCACCAGATAACAAACCCTCATCTGGGAGAAGTATGGGGTTTGTATAAATGTTAGCCTCTGGGTGTGATCTAGAATCAAGGAGTCCAATGACAGCAAGCAGAGATCTTGGAAACGGTGATGAATTGAAGGGCAAAGTATGTTAGAAAGTATTACACCTTATAATACCGGCCCCGATTCCTTGTGTGCTTCCTCCTCCGCCTTTTCTTGCCTCTCCTAAGTGGCACCTGTCGGGGAATGTCATTCCCCATTCTCTTGCTGCCCACTCGGGGGGTGTGAGGTGATGCTGGGACCGCGTACAGCTGCCACTCACATCCCACATCCATCAAGCTGATGAGTACGAGACCTGCCCTCTGCTCTACGAACACCTCGGCCTCTGTAATCAGGCGCAGGCTGTTATTACGACCGCGTTACTAAAGCTCAGGGCACAAATATCAAATCCTTCCACTCCACGGTGTAACTCCGCCTAAAACTACGGCTTTTACTTATTGTGAGATCCACAAGTCTGTTGTTCTCTACTCACATCCAAAGCTGCATTCAGAATTCTGCTGCGTCTCTGTAACCCCAGGGTGATGACTGTAGGACTCAAAGTCTGATAATAAAGCATGGCTAAACCTGAAATGCATCCGACTACCGGCAGCAGGATTCTGAATGCAGCTTTGGATGTGACTGGAGTATAAATGATTCATTTTTACACACTTCTCGCTTTGATATTTCTGTGTTTTTCTTTTCAGGTTCTCTGGCCGACCTTGAGAAGCCTTTACATCCCCGTCTTTCTCAACTGCTGGCTGGCAAAGCACGCTCTGGAGAACATGATTGTAAGGCTCTTGACTAGCCAGTGACAGGGGGGGATGGGGAAAGGTTTAGCACAGTAATAAATAATACAATTCTTGCTACCTGAATCCACCACTAGGGGGAGCTCACTGGATATGGATTTATACATTTGGTATTTCTCTCAATGGGAGGTGTAAACTCTGTGTCGTGAGCTCCCTCTAGTGCCAGCTGCGAAGATGGCAGGAAGCAGGGAGAGCAGCTCAGTGCCAGATCCCCTTTCATCACAGGCTCCATTGGGCTTGCATGGTGTACCACTGCTGGGGAGAGTAGTCTGTGTTGTGACTATGGCCCTCATCATCCTGTAGGCCAGGATACTTTCCAAATATTTGGACAGAATTTGGGTGCAAAACTCCTCCCTTTCCGTGGATTTGAATGCCCCCTTTCCCTCGGTGACAAGAAGATGACAGCCCCCTCGGCATGCCATTGTTGTCACTGTACAGAACAGTGGTCCAGGCCATTCTGTGGAGTAAACTATGTCTACCGCGCAGTATAGGTTTCTTGGCTATTGGTTAAATATGATATTTGATACATGAGGCTCTAATGGGCATACATCCATGTATATAGTGGGCATACATCCATGTATATAGTGGGCATGCATCCATGTATTTAGTGGGCATACATCATGTATATATAGTGGGCATGCATCCATGTATATAGTGGGCATACATCATGTATATATAGTGGGCATACATCCATGTATATAGTGGGCATGCATCCATGTATTTAGTGGGCATACATCATGTATATATAGTGGGCATGCATCCATGTATATATAGTGAGCATGCATCCATGTATATATAGTGGGCATGCATCCATATATATATATATATAGTGGGCATGCATCCATGTATATATATCGTGGGCATGCATCCATGTATATATAGTGGGCATGCATCCAGTGGGCATACATCCATGTATATAGTGGGCATGCATCCATGTATATAGTGGGCATGCATCCATGTATATATAGTGGGCATGCATCCATGTATATACAGTGGGCATGCATACATGTATATATAGTGGGCATGCATCCATGTATATATAGTGAGCATGCATCCATGTATATATAGTGAGCATGCATCCATGTATATATAGTGAGCATGCATCCATGTATATAGTGGGCATGCATCCATGTATATATAGTGAGCATGCATCCATGTATATAGTGAGCATGCATCCATGTATATATAGTGGGCATGCATCCATGTATATATAGTGTGCATGCATCCATGTATATATAGTGTGCATGCATCCATGTATATATAGTGAGCATGCATCCATGTATATATAGTGAGCATGCATCCATGTATATAGTGAGCATGCATCCATGTATATATAGTGGGCATGCATCCATGTATATATCGTGGGCATGCATCCGTGTATATAGTGAGCATGCATCCATGTATATATAGTGGGCATGCATCCATGTATATATAGTGGGCATGCATCCATGTATATATAGTGGGCATGCATCCATGTATATAATGGGCATACATCCATGTATATAGTGGGCATACATCATGTATATATAGTGGGCATGCATCCAGTGGGCATACATCCATGTATATAGTGGGCATGCATCCATGTATATATAGTGGGCATGCATCCATGTATATATAGTGGGCATGCATCCAGTGGGCATACATCCATGTATATAGTGGGCATGCATCCATGTATATAGTGGGCATGCATCCATGTATTTAGTGGGCATACATCATGTATATATAGTGGGCATCCATCCATGTATATAGTGGGCATGCATCCAGTGGGCATACATCCATGTATATAGTGGGCATGCATCCATGTATATAGTGGGCATGCATCCATGTATATATAGTGTGCATGCATCCATGTATATATAGTGAGCATGCATCCATGTATATAGTGGGCATGCATCCATGTATATATAGTGGGCATGCATCCATGTATATAGTGAGCATGCATCCATGTATATAGTGGGCATGCATCCATGTATATAGTGGGCATGCATCCATGTATATATAGTGGGCATGCATCCATGTATATATAGTGGGCATGCATCCATGTATATAGTGGGCATGCATCCATGTATATATAGTGGGCATGCATCCATGTATATATAGTAGGCATGCATCCATGTATATATAGTGGGCATGCATCCATGTATATAGTGGGCATGCATCCATGTATATATAGTGAGCATGCATCCATGTATATATAGTGGGCATGCATCATGTATATATAGTGGGCATGCATCCATGTATATATAGTGAGCATGCATCCATGTATATAGTGGGCATACATCATGTATATAGTGTGCATGCATCCATGTATATAGTGGGCATGCATCCATGTATATATAGTGAGCATGCATCCATGTATATATAGTGAGCATGCATCCATGTATATATAGTGAGCATGCATCCATGTATATAGTGGGCATGCATCCATGTATATATAGTGAGCATGCATCCATGTATATATAGTGAGCATGCATCCATGTATATATAGTGAGCATGCATCCATGTATATATAGTGGGCATGCATCCATGTATATATAGCGAGCATGCATCCATGTATATAGTGGGCATACATCATGTATATAGTGTGCATGCATCCATGTATATAGTGGGCATGCATCCATGTATATAGTGGGCATGCATCCGTGTATATATCGTGGGCATGCATCCATGTATATATAGTGGGCATGCATCCATGTATATATAGTGTGCATGCATCCATGTATATATAGTGGGCATGCATCCATGTATATAGTGAGCATGCATCCATGTATATATAGTGAGCATGCATCCATGTATATATAGTGAGCATGCATCCATGTATATAGTGGGCATGCATCCATGTATATATAGCGAGCATGCATCCATGTATATATAGTGGGCATGCATCCATGTATATATAGCGAGCATGCATCCATGTATATAGTGGGCATGCATCCATGTATATAGTGGGCATGCATCCATGTATATATAGTGGGCATGCATCCATGTATATATCGTGGGCATGCATCCATGTATATATAGTGGGCATGCATCCATGTATATATAGTGTGCATGCATCCATGTATATATAGTGAGCATGCATCCATGTATATATAGTGAGCATGCATCCATGTATATAGTGGGCATGCATCCATGTATATATAGCGAGCATGCATCCATGTATATATAGTGGGCATGCATCCATGTATATAGTGGGCATACATCCATGTATATATCGTGGGCATGCATCCATGTATATATAGTGGGCATGCATCCATGTATATATAGTGGGCATGCATCCATGTATATATAGTGAGCATGCATCCATGTATATATAGTGAGCATGCATCCATGTATATAGTGGGCATGCATCCATGTATATATAGCGAGCATGCATCCATGTATATATAGCGAGCATGCATCCATGTATATATAGTGGGCATGCATCCATGTATATAATGGGCATACATCCATGTATATATAGTGGGCATGCATCCATGTATATAATGGGCATACATCCATGTAAATAGTGGGCATACAGCATGTATATATAGTGGGCATGCATCCATGTATATATAGTGGGCATGCATCCATGTATATACAGTGGGCATGCATCCATGTATATATAGTGAGCATGCATCCATGTATATATAGTGAGCATGCATCCATGTATATAGTGGGCATGCATCCATGTATATATAGTGGGCATACATCCATGTATATATAGGGAGCATGCATCCATGTATATAGTGGGCATGCATCCATGTATATATAGTGGGCATGCATCCAGTGGGCATACATCCATGTATATAGTGGGCATGCATCCATGTATATAGTGGGCATGCATCCATGTATATATAGTGGGCATGCATCCATGTATATACAGTGGGCATGCATACATGTATATATAGTGGGCATGCATCCATGTATATAATGGGCATACATCCATGTATATAGTGGGCATGCATCCATGTATATATAGTGAGCATGCATCCAGTGGGCATACATCCATGTATATAGTGGGCATGCATCCATGTATATAGTGGGCATGCATCCATGTATATATAGTGGGCATGCATCCATGTATATATAGTGGGCATACATCCATGTATATATAGGGAGCATGCATCCATGTATATAGTGGGCATGCATCCATGTATATATAGTGAGCATGCATCCATGTATATATAGTGGGCATGCATCCACTGGGCATACATCCATGTATATAGTGGGCATGCATCCATGTATATAGTGGGCATGCATCCATGTATATATAGTGGGCATGCATCCATGTATATACAGTGGGCATGCATACATGTGTATATATAGTGAGCATGCATCCATGTATATATAGTGAGCATGCATCCATGTATATAGTGGGCATGCATCCATGTATATAGTGGGCATGCATCCATGTATATATAGTGGGCATGCATCCATGTATATACAGTGGGCATGCATCCATGTATATATAGTGAGCATGCATCCATGTATATATAGTGAGCATGCATCCATGTATATAGTGGGCATGCATCCATGTATATATAGTGGGCATGCATCCAGTGGGCATACATCCATGTATATAGTGGGCATGCATCCATGTATATAGTGGGCATGCATCCATGTATATATAGTGGGCATGCATCCATGTATATATAGTGGGCATGCATCCAAGTATATAGTGGGCATACATCCATGTATATAGTGGGCATGCATCCATGTATATAGTGGGCATGCATCCATGTATATATAGTGGGCATGCATCCATGTATATACAGTGGGCATGCATACATGTGTATATATAGTGAGCATGCATCCATGTATATATAGTGAGCATGCATCCATGTATATAGTGGGCATGCATCCATGTATATAGTGGGCATGCATCCATGTATATGTAGTGGGCATGCATCCATGTATATACAGTGGGCATGCATCCATGTATATATAGTGAGCATGCATCCATGTATATATAGTGAGCATGCATCCATGTATATAGTGGGCATGCATCCATGTATATATAGTGGGCATGCATCCAGTGGGCATACATCCATGTATATAGTGGGCATGCATCCATGTATATAGTGGGCATGCATCCATGTATATATAGTGGGCATGCATCCATGTATATATCGTGGGCATGCATCCGTGTATATAGTGGGCATGCATCCATGTATATATAGTGGGCATGCATCCATGTATATAGTGGGCATGCATCCATGTATATATAGTGGGCATGCATCCATGTATATATAGTGGGCATGCATCCATGTATATACAGTGGGCATACATGTATATATAGTGGGCATGCATCCATGTATATAATGGGCATACATCCATGTATATAGTGGGCATGCATCCATGTATATATAGTGAGCATGCATCCATGTATATAGTGGGCATGCATCCATGTATATATAGTGGGCATACATCCATGTATATATAGGGAGCATGCATCCATGTATATAGTGGGCATGCATCCATGTATATATAGTGAGCATGCATCCATGTATATATAGTGGGCATGCATCCACTGGGCATACATCCATGTATATAGTGAGCATGCATCCATGTATATATAGTGGGCATGCATCCATGTATATATAGTGGGCATGCATCCATGTATATAGTGTGCATGCATCCATGTATATAGTGGGCATGCATCCATGTATATATAGTGGGCATGCATCCATGTATATAGTGAGCATGCATTCATGTATATATAGTGGGCATGCATCCATGTATATAGTGGCCATGCATCCATGTATATATAGTGGGCATGCATCCATGTATATAGTGGGCATGCATCCATGTATATAGTGGGCATGCATCCATGTATATAGTGAGCATGCATCCATGTATATAGTGGGCATACATCCATGTATATATAGGGAGCATGCATCCATGTATATAGTGGGCATGCATCTATGTATATATAGTGGGCATGCATCCATGTATATATAGTGGGCATGCATCCATGTATATACAGTGGGCATGCATCCATGTATATATAGTGAGCATGCATCCATGTATATATAGTGAGCATGCATCCATGTATATAGTGGGCATGCATCCATGTATATATAGTGGGCATGCATCCAGTGGGCATACATCCATGTATATAGTGGGCATGCATCCATGTATATAGTGGGCATGCATCCATGTATATACAGTGGGCATGCATACATGTATATATAGTGAGCATGCATCCATGTATATAGTGGGCATGCATCCATGTATATATAGTGGGCATGCATCCAGTGGGCATACATCCATGTATATAGTGGGCATGCATCCATGTATATAGTGGGCATGCATCCATGTATTTAGTGGGCATACATCATGTATATATAGTGGGCAGACATCATGTATATATAGTGGGCATGCATCCATGTATATATAGTGGGCATGTATCCATGTATATAGTGGGCATGCATCCATGTATATATAGTGGGCATGCATCCATGTATATATAGTGGGCATGTATCCATGTATATAGTGGGCATGCATCCATGTATATATAGTGGGCATGCATCCATCCGTGTATATAGTGGGCATACATCCATGTATATATAGTGGGCATACATCCATGTATATATAGTGGGCATGCATCCATCCGTGTATATAGTGAGCATGCATCCATGTATATAGTGAGCATGCATCCATGTATATATAGTGAGCATGCATCCATGTATATATAGTGGGCATGCATACATGTATATATAGTGGGCATGCATCCATGTATATAGTGGGCATGCATCCATGTATATATAGTGGGCATGCATCCATGTATATATAGTGGGCATACATCATGTATATATAGTGTGCATGCATCCATGTATATATAGTGGGCATGCATCCATGTATATAGTGGGCATGCATCCATGTATATATAGTGGGCATGCATCCATGTATATATAGTGAGCATGCATCCATGTATATAGTGGGCATGCATCCATGTATATATAGTGGGCATGCATCCAGTGGGCATGCATCCATGTATATATAGTGGGCATGCATCCATGTATATAGTGGGCATGCATCCATGTATATATAGTGAGCATGCATCCATGTATATATAGTGGGCATGCATCCATGTATATATAGTGAGCATGCATCCATGTATATAGTGAGCATGCATCCATGTATATTTAGTGGGCATGCATCTATGTATATAGTGGGCATGCATCCATGTATATAGTGGGCATGCATCCATGTATATAGTGGGCATGCATCCATGTATATATAGTGGGCATGCATCCATGTATATATAGTGGGCATACATCATGTATATATAGTGTGCATGCATCCATGTATATACAGTGGGCATGCATACATGTATATATAGTGGGCATGCATCCATGTATATAGTGGGCATGTATCCATGTATATAGTGGGCATGCATCCATGTATATATAGTGAGCATGCATCCATGTATATAGTGGGCATGCATCCATGTATATATAGTGGGCATGCATCCAGTGGGCATGCATCCATGTATATTTATAGTGGGCATGCATCCATGTATATAGTGGGCATGCATCCATGTATATATAGTGAGCATGCATCCATGTATATATAGTGGGCATGCATCCATGTATATATAGTGAGCATGCATCCATGTATATAGTGAGCATGCATCCATGTATATTTAGTGGGCATGCATCCATGTATATATAGTGGGCATACATCATGTATATATAGTGTGCATGCATCCATGTATATATAGTGGGCATGCATCCATGTATATATAGTGGGCATACATCATGTATATATAGTGTGCATGCATCCATGTATATACAGTGGGCATGCATACATGTATATATAGTGGGCATGCATCCATGTATATAGTGGGCATGCATCCATGTATATATAGTGGGCATGCATCCATGTATATATAGTGAACATGCATCCATGTATATAGTGGGCATGCATCCATGTATATATAGTGGGCATGCATCCAGTGGGCATGCATCCATGTATATTTATAGTGGGCATGCATCCATGTATATAGTGGGCATGCATCCATGTATATATAGTGAGCATGCATCCATGTATATATAGTGGGCATGCATCCATGTATATATAGTGAGCATGCATCCATGTATATAGTGAGCATGCATCCATGTATATTTAGTGGGCATGCATCTATGTATATAGTGGGCATGCATCCATGTATATAGTGGGCATGCATCCATGTATATAGTGGGCATGCATCCATGTATATATAGTGGGCATGCATCCATGTATATATAGTGGGCATGCATCCATGTATATATAGTGGGCATGCATCCATGTATATAATGGGCATACATCCATGTAAATAGTGGGCATACAGCATGTATATATAGTGGGCATGCATCCATGTATATATAGTGGGCATGCATCCATGTATATATAGTGGGCATGCATCCATGTATATATAGTGAGCATGCATCCATGTATATATAGTGAGCATGCATCCATGTATATAGTGGGCATGCATCCATGTATATATAGTGAGCATGCATCCATGTATATATATAGTGGGCATGCATCCATGTATATATAGTGAGCATGCATCCATGTATATATAGGGGGCATGCATCCATGTATATAGTGGGCATGCATCCATGTATATATAGTGAGCATGCATCCATGTATATATATAGTGGGCATGCATCCATGTATATATAGTGAGCATGCATCCATGTATATATAGTGAGCATGCATCCATGTATATAGTGGGCATGCATCCATGTATATATAGTGGGCATGCATTCATGTATATATAGTGAGCATGCATCCATGTATATATAGTGAGCATGCATCCATGTATATAGTGGGCATGCATCCATGTATATAGTGGGCATGCATCCATGTATATATAGTGGGCATGCATCCATGTATATATAGTGGGCATGCATCCATGTATATATAGTGGGCATGCATCCATGTATATAGTGGGCATGCATCCATGTGTATATATAGTGGGCATGCATCCATGTATATATAGTGGGCATGCATCCATGTATATAGTGAGCATGCATCCATGTATATAGTGGGCATGCATCCATGTATATATAGTGGGCATGCATCCATGTATATAGTGGGCATGCATCCATGTATATATCGTGGGCATGCATCCATGTATATATAGTGGGCATGCATCCATGTATATATAGTGTGCATGCATCCATGTATATATAGTGAGCATGCATCCATGTATATATAGTGAGCATGCATCCATGTATATAGTGGGCATGCATCCATGTATATAGTGGGCATGCATCCATGTATATATAGTGGGCATGCATCCATGTATATAGTGAGCATGCATCCATGTATATATAGTGGGCATGCATCCATGTATATAGTGGGCATGCATCCATGTATATAGTGGGCATGCATCCATGTATATAGTGGGCATGCATCTATGTATATATAGTGGGCATGCATCCATGTATATAGTGGGCATGCATCCATGTATATATAGTGGGCATGCATTTATGTATATATAGTGAGCATGCATCCATGTATATAGTGGGCATGCATCCATGTATATATCGTGGGCATGCATCCATGTATATATAGTGTGCATGCATCCATGTATATATAGTGAGCATGCATCCATGTATATATAGTGAGCATGCATCCATGTATATAGTGGGCATGCATCCATGTATATATAGTGGCATGCATCCATGTATATATAGTGAGCATGCATCCATGTATATATATATAGTGAGCATGCATCCATGTATATAGTGGGCATGCATCCATGTATATATAGTGGGCATGCATCCATGTATATAGTGAGCATGCATCCATGTATATATAGTGGGCATGCATCCATGTATATAGTGAGCATGCATCCATGTATATATAGTGGGCATGCATCCATGTATATAGTGAGCATGCATCCATGTATATATAGTGGTCATGCATCCATGTATATATAGTGGGCATGCATCCATGTATATAATGGGCATGCATCCATGTATATAGTGGGCATACATCATGTATATATAGTGAGCATGCATCCATGTATATATAGTGAGCATGCATCCATGTATATATAGTGGGCATGCATTCGTTAATTTCTAACGATAATTTGTTTTCCCTTAGTCCTAACAGTGGCACAGATGGGGTATTCTGCCCCTGTGGACTGGTTAGGACAGGTGGAAGTTTTTGTAACGGAACGCCTGGCACCCCGACTGAGTGCCTCTGTTGCTAGATGCTCCTAGTGCTTTCCGAGGACTCCAAGCACTCCACTTGACACCGTACGCCCTGCAGACCCCACGAACCACCGCAGCTTGGTTGGGGTCTCACCGTCCTCCACCCACGCTGGACCAACGACAAGGCTCCAGGCTCCAGTGGGTGAACCTCTCCTACAGCCAGAGAGCAGGAACAGCTCTTACAAGAGCTAGTAGTTATGCCAGGGGAGTATAGCAAATCGTCAGCGTATAGCAATCCCCCAGTTTTGATCAGTTATCCAAACACCAGTCTCAACATGATGAAGGATAAAACAGGAACACTTTATTGAGGGCTACTCGCCCGTATTTATGCAGGTCCATATCTGGTGGACACGCCCCCAGGGGACCAGAATGGAGACTGCGACACACCGAACAGATACAGCACATCCCCACAATGCATCATGGTTTCCTCCTCTCTGCCCCAGAGACAACCGAGGGATAATCCAATTATCTCTCAGGACAAAGGGGAGATCGCCAATACACATGCGGGGACAACAGGACAGAAATCACCAGTTAAACACACAATGTCACACCCTCCCAGCAACCACAGACATTTAACATATTCCCAGATAGCTCAAGTCTGAGTGCATATCATTAGGTGAATGGCACTCAGACCACACGAATACAATTAAACTAGCCATCTGGGTACCCTCACATAACAAAATACAATTCCAAAGACAGATTTAAGCTGTGCGGCCGGTCTGTCTTCTCCTTTAAAGTTAGTATGGGCCATAATCCTGAGGCAGGAGGCTGGCAACCAGCCCCCTCCAAAACACCGTGGCGAGGTTGGTTTCGTCACACATCTCCCCCTTCCAGGGAAGACTAACCAGATACCTGACCTCACGGTCAGTACCTGAGTTAGTCTGGCAGTCCAACCACAACCCCATACTGGACCGGTTGAATTTTGGGGCCTGGCTCTGTTCTGTATGTCCCCAGCTGTGGAGTGGGCATCTGCGACTCCTTGCTGCCTTGTGGTTCTCCTGCTTGGAGCTGTAGGTACTTGGTGGGCAGAGGCCGACTGCGCTCTGCCCAGATGCCAGCTCTTCCGCGGGGGTAGCCTGTGGAAAGTCCGGCTCTGAAGAAGAGGGTAGGGGAGGGCAGAGGCCGACTGCGCTCTGCCCAGATGCCAGCTCTTCCGCTGGGGTAGTCGGTGGGGAGTCCGGCTCTGGAGAAGAGGATAGGGGAGGGCAGAGGCCGACTGCACTCTGCCCAGATGCCAGCTCTTCCGCTGGGATGGGATCAGGAAATCCTATCCCCAGGACCTTGTTGCAGATCGGCTGTGGAGAGGAGGAATCGCTTACCTCCTCCTCCAGGCATTCCTGCAGGGTTGGTGAGGGATCTGAACCGGCCGTCCAGTATCCTGGTAGGCCTGGTGCAGAGACCGCGGTCCCATCTGCACCATCGAAGTTAGGGGTGCTGTCCCCCTGTGGTTGGGGATAGAGACCGGTTGTCTCTTCTCTCTTTACAACACACTGCTGCTGGGGAGTCAGACCGACTGTCTCAACTCTCTGTAACGCTGCCTGGTGCTGGGTAGTGGGTGCGACCATCTCCACTCCTAGTAATGCTGGTTGCTGCAGGGACGGGGGACTGACAATCTCCTCTCCCTGTGATCCTGTCTGCCGCTGGGGAGAGAGACCGGTTGTCATCTCTCCCTGTAAGTTAAGCTGTCGATGGGAAGTCAGACCGACTGTCTGGACTCCAGGTAATGCTGGCTGTAGTTGGGGATCTGGGCCGGCTACCCAGCATCCCTGTAGGGCCGGTGGAGAGACTTCGGTCCCATCTCTACCTGCCGTCGGGACGTCTTCCCAGAACCAGTCAATGAAGTTCCCTACTTTGGGAGTTGGTAGGGAAGCAGGGGGTATCGCCGGCAAGTCTTCCCAGTTGTAGGAGGGCAGATCTGGCTCTACTTGTCGAGTAGGTTGGGGATGAACGGAGCTGAGCAGGTGTTGGTAGGTCTGCTCCAGCTCCCACTCCCTTGTTACCAGGTGGGTCATGTCTTTGCTCACCTCCCTTCCGTCAGCATAATCATGCATGCCCATCCGGTAGTCGTAGATGTCCCAAAACCTAGACTCCTCCGTGCTGCCAAGATCAATGTCCTCCTCCAAGGCATCCCATAGTAACCCAGGTCCATCATAATCCTCACCCTCGGGTCTGTCGTGCTCAGCCATCCAGGGGGAATGTTGAATGACATGCCACCTTAGGGCCTGGTAAGCATCCTCTAGCCAAAGCTCCTTACATACCAGGTTCTGGAGCTCTGTTACCCAGTCATCCAGGGGCTGCTCTCCCAAGAGACCCATCCGCATCGCCACACGCTTTTGTAGCCGCTGCTCATAACTGGGGAGACTCTCACCTCATACCATGCAGACTTCCTTTCTGTCTGCATCCCTCCAGTCCGGGTCATCATCCTCCTCGTAGTGGAACGCTGTTCGAAGACTAGCCGATTCCATCCTGCTGTAGCCAGGGGCGCTGTACGGATACTAGCGTTGCCCTCAATATACTCCACGAACGGTGTCTCCGAGCTGCTTCTCCTCACACTAGGACGCCATCCCACTGCTGCCACCAATGTAACGGAACGCCTGGCACCCCGACTGAGTGCCTCCGTTGCTAGATGCTCCTAGTGCTTTCCGAGGACTCCAAGCACTCCACTTGACACCGTACGCCCTGCAGACCCCATGAACCGCCGCAGCTTGGTTGGGGTCTCACCGTCCTCCACCCACGCTGGACCTACGACAAGGCTCCAGGCTCCAGTGGGTGAACCTCTCCTACAGCCAGAGAGCAGGAACAGCTCTTACAAGAGCTAGTAGTTATGCCAGGGGAGTATAGCAAATCGTCAGCGTATAGCAATCCCCCAGTTTTGATCAGTTATCCAAACACCAGTCTCAACATGATGAAGGATAAAACAGGAACACTTTATTGAGGGCTACTCGCCCGTATTTATGCAGGTCCATATCTGGTGGACACGCCCCCAGAGGACCAGAATGGAGACTGCGACACACCGAACAGATACAGCACATCCCCACAATGCATCATGGTTTCCTCCTCTCTGCCCCAGAGACAACCGAGGGATAATCCAATTATCTCTCAGGACAAAGGGGAGATCGCCAATACACATGCGGGGACAACAGGACAGAAATCACCAGTTAAACACACAATGTCACACCCTCCCAGCAACCACAGACATTTAACATATTCCCAGATAGCTCAAGTCTGAGTGCATATCATTAGGTGAATGGCACTCAGACCACACGAATACAATTAAACTAGCCATCTGGGTACCCTCACATAACAAAATACAATTCCAAAGACAGATTTAAGCTGTGCGGCCGGTCTGTCTTCTTTAAAGTTAGTATGGGCCATAATCCTGAGGCAGGAGGCTGGCAACCAGCCCCCTCCAAAACACCGTGGCGAGGTTGGTTTCGTCACAGTTTTAATGAACAATAAAAAACACTGGCATGCACACGCCTTCCCTGCCCCCAATAAAGAGGGGCGTAGCCCTCATGCTATTGTGTAGTAACAAGTAGACAAAAAAATAATAATAAACAAAGAGGGGGAAATTTGTGTGCCACTGTTAGGACTAAGGGAAAACAAATTATCGTTAGAAATTAACGATTCCCTTACGTCCTAACCAGCACACAGATGGGGATTTAGCAAGTAGAAACCCCCATGGGAGGGTCCTCATGCCTGGCGGAAGATAACACTGTCCGGCCAAATGAGGAATAACTATGTATTCTAGTATCCACTCTATAGTGTGAGATAAAAGTGGAGTGAGAACTCCAAGAAGGTGACTTACAGATCACATCCAATGGGATCGAGCTTCTCTCTGCAAAAGAAGTGGCCACTGCTTGAGTAGAGTGGGCCCTTACAAATTCAGGGGGCTCCGAGCCCTGAGACATATAAGACTCCCGAATTGCCTCTTTAATCCAGCAACTGATGGAGGGCTTAGAGGCTTTCCTCCCCTTATGGGTACCGGAAAAAAAGGATAAGGAGGTTTTCATCCTTCCTAAATACCTTGGAGCGTTCCAGGTAAATCCTAAGACATCTCGCAATGTCGAGGGTATGAAGCCCTCTTTCCTCAGAGGAGGGGGATGGAGCCAATGTTGGTAGGGAGATCACCTGGTTAATATTGTCAAAGGAGGGAACCTTTGGGATGAAGGTAGGTAAAAATTTGAGGAGTACCCGATCCTGCAGGAACTTTGTATAAGGCTCAAAGGCAGAAAAAGCCTGGAGTTCCCCAACTCGCTTTGCAGAGGTAACAGCCAACAAGAAGGTGATCTTCCAGGTCAGGAACCTGAATCCCGCCTCCTCTAGGGGCTCAAAGGGGGGAGATGATAACCCCCTGAGCACGACCGATAAATCCCAAACAGGGATGGGTCTGATTACTGTAGGCTTTAATCTTGAGGCTCCCTTCAGGAATCTCTTGATAAGGGGGTCTTGAGAAACAGCTCTGTTGAGACAAGCAGAGATTGCTGAAATCTGCACTTTAAGGGTAGCGGGTGATAGCCCCTTGTCCAGACCGTCCTGTAGAAACTGTAGGATCATCGGGATGGAAGCTTCAGCGGATGTTTGCTGATGCCTAGAACACCAGGACGAAAAAATCTTCCAGATTCTGGAGTAGGCCTTGTTGGTAGCTTCTGATCTGGAGTGCTCCAGGGTTCTCAAGACAGACCCCGATAGCCCTTCTATCCTTGGAAGGGGCTGATCAACCTCCAGGCCGTCAGGTTGAACATTTGAAGATTTGAGGAGACCTGGGTGTCCCCCGACACCAGTACTCTCTCTGGGGGAAGCCTCAGAAATTGACCCCGACTCATCTGTAGGAGTTGGGTAAACCAAGCTCTTTTCGGGCAGTATGGGATAATGGCGATAACTGACGCTTGGTCCTGCCTGATTTTCATCAAGACCCTTGGTATCAAGGAAATTGGAGGGAAGATGTAGGCCAGCCTGAACCTCCATGGGATTGACAGTGCATCTATTGCCTCGGCTCAGGCGATCCGCAATCATATTGTGAACTCCGCGAATGTGAACGGCTGATAAGTGGGTGAGGTTCAGTTCTGCCCAATCCAAAATCACCCCCATCTCTCTCAGGAGACTTTGTGACCTCGTGCCTCCCTGCTTGTTGATATACAACACAGCGGTCATGCTGTCTGACTGTACCTTCACTGCCTTCCCTCGAATGATGGAAGCAAAATGAAGAAGAGCTAGCCTGATTGCTCTGATCTCCAGGAGATTCGATGACAATAACCTCTCCTGAGGTGTCCAAGTTCCCTGGACTGTCTCGTCCTGAAGATGCACACCCCAGCCTACTAGGGATGCGTCTGAAGTAAGTATGATCCAAGAGGGCTGGATCAGGGACTTGCCGTCCATGAGGTGGGACCACCACCTCAGAGAGGATCGGACTTTGTAAGGCAGGGAGAGCACGGAATTGAGTCCCACTGGACTGTGATTCCACTTGGCTAATACTTCCGACTGGAGCGGACGTAGATGCCATAATGCCCAAGGCACCGCCTCTGCGGTTGAAGACATTAGTCCCAACATCCTCATCCACGTTCGAATCGTTACCTGTTTTGGTACAGAGAGGGAATGGGCTGTCTGTTGTACGGATTGCTTTCTTTCGGGAGTGAGATGAATCGTCATCCTGACTGAATCCACCATGAACCCCAGGAACCTTACTGAGGTGGCTGGTTGAAGTTGGGATTTGTCCCAATCGATTATCCATCCTAACTGATGTAGGAATGTAACAGCCTGTTGGATGTGTTGGGACAGGATCGCTTGGGAAGGGGCTCTGAGGAGCCAGTCGTCCAGGTATGGAACTATGCTCAAGCCTTGAAGTCTTAGTGCGGCCACCACAGAGACCACCACTTTGGAGAAAGTGTGTGGGGCTGAAGAAATCCCAAACGGGAGGGCCACAAACTGAAAATGCTTTAGGACCCCCCCGATGTTTACCGCGATCCTTAAGAATCTTCTGGACCCAGGATGGATGGGAATATGGAGATAAGCATCCTTGAGGTCCAAGGTTGCCAAAAAAAGATTGGTCACTGACTGGATAGTTTCCATACGGAACTTCTTTTGTCTTATGAAACGGTTAAAGAACCTCAGATCTATAATCATTCTCCACCCTCTGGTACTCTTGGGTACCAGGAAAACTGGGGAGTAGATACCTGTTCCCCTCTCTTGGAGAGGAACCTCTTCTAAGGCCCCCTTCTGGAAGTATTCTAGTACGTAACTTTCTAGAATCTTCTGCTTGTTGCTGGGAAGAAGCCTTGTCTGGACAAATTTGTCCAGAGGCCGACTGCTCAAGTCTACAAGGTAGCCCTGAGAAATTACACGCAGGACCCAACTGTCCTGGATATGATCCTGCCAACAAGGTAGAAAGTGTTGTAGACGACCGCCTACGGGAATATGGGGAGAAGGGAGCCCAAGATTTCCAGTCAGACCGGCTAAATACCAAGAGCCTCGAGGAGGCCCGCAATCAGAGCGCCGAGGACTTCTTGGGGGGTCTAGAACCCCGAGAGGATTTCCCTCCTCTACGGGAACCCCAATTCCTCTGGGGTCTGGGTTGCGGTTCCGCTCTGGAACCATACCCCTTGCCCCGACCACGAAAGGACTGCTGGGGAAGGGACTTGCCCTTCTTGTCCGACAGCCCCTCCATTATCTGGTCCAGCTCTGCACCAAAAAGTTTGCCGGGTTCATACGCCATGGCACAAAGATTGTGCTTTGAGGTCGTATCGGCCTTCCAGGGTTTCAACCAAAGAGGACGCCTGCCCGCGGTTGAAAGAGCCATAGACTTGGATGCCAGCTTCAGTTGTTGTGGAGCTGCGTCACACAAGTAATCAATGGCAAGGCTGGCCGTCTTACATGAGGCCAGAATGTCGTCCCTAGAGACCCCATGGTCCAGGTCAGACTCAATTTGGGAGAATCTTGTTTTTAGAAAATTCGCCACTTCGGACGACGCAATCGCGACTGAGGCCGAGGCCGAGGAATAGGCGTGCCTAAGGGCGCAGTCCGCCTTCCGGTCCATTGGGTCCAACAAACTTGACCCGTCGTCTGAAGGGATCAGGGTCCTTCTGGATAATTTCGCGATCGCCATGTCCACCTTAGGGACAGGCCCCCAGGAAGATACCTGATCCTCTTTGACCGGAAACACGGCCTTGAACCTTCTGGTCAACACTGGACCCTTCTCTGGCTTTCTCCACTCTGTTTTCATCAGAGACAGGAGAGAATCATTCGCTTTAAAGGCCCTTGGCCCCCTAGAGGCAGAGGATGAGGCTTCCCCCGGGTCAACGTCCTGGTCCCCTGACCGGACGGATTTTAGTAGCCGCTGGGCCTTCTCCAGCGGGAAAAAATAGGAGAATCCATCCTCCTCGTCCGAGGAGGAGACGGAACCTTCCCTCGCCTCCTGACCCCCCGAGACCTCCATCGCACGATGGGGGGAGGAGGGACGATGACGTTTGGCGACCAGGGTACTCTTCAGTTCCTGTATGGAGGCGTTGACCTGGCTCATGTTGGACTCCATGTACCCCTTCACCCAATCGACCACATCGTGGACAGATGGCTCCAACTGGGGGAGTGACTTGGCCCTACAGGGTGGGCAGCGGGAGAAATCATAAGAGTCCTCCAGGACGATCTGGCAGTCATGGCACTGCAAGTGGCGCCTCTTGCCCGCGGATTTCCTGCCGGGCTCTCGCTCTCCGTCACCGGTAGACGACATGGCTGAAAATCAAAAGAAACATGAATTTAGCAAAATTCAAGAAAACAGAGCTTAATCGCAAGCTTCAGGATCTTTACCCAGAAGATCCTAGCAAGCTCTTATAGTAAGAAAACAAATGATTTTCAGCACAGAGGTAGCAAAACTCTCTAGCACCAAACCACACTCAAGGTTGACAGCAAGCTGCGCTCCAGGAGACTGAACCTGGAGCTTCACCAAGTTTAAATAGGGTTTGTTGGCGCCAAAACGAAAGCAAGGAAACAACTCTGCATTAGGGACCCAGAGAAGGACCCTGAACCATTTTAAAGGCCCCCACGGCCCTAGTTCTCTAAAATACACCTCCGGCCGACGTTATCAAACGGCCGGAGCGAAAACCGGAAGTGACGTCACTTGACATCACTTCCGCAAGATGGCGGCGCCCAGCCAAACATGTGGGACGCCGCTACCGCCGCTCCAGCCACTCCACCCCCTCTCCATAAGGGAGAGGCATAGTCTAACGTCGGCCGGAGCGAAAAATCGGAAGTGACGTCACCTGATGTCACTTCCGCAAGATGGTGGCGCCCAGCCGAACATGCGGGACGCCGCTACCGCCGCTCCCCACTCCACCTCAGGACAGAGGTAAGCCCCAGCCCAGGGCTGTGCCAGACAGACCGGCTAGATACCACAAAGCTACGGCCGGAGGACATCCTCCGGCCGCATGGGAGGAGCGGCACCGTTCCAATGGAACCACAATAAAGAAAAAGGGAATAGCACTCTCTCCACCACAAGGATGGAGGAGTGCACCACCCGTCCCGTCCCGTCCGCAGGACAGAAAAAAACACAATAGAATGAGGGCTATGCCCCTCTTTATTGGGGGCAGGGAGGGCGTGTGCATGCCAGTGCTTTTTATTGTTCATTAAAACTTCCACCTGTCCTAACCAGTCCACAGGGGCAGAATACCCCATCTGTGCCACTGGTTAGGACGTAAGGGAACCATGTATATATAGTGAGCATGCATCCATGTATATATAGTGAGCATGCATCCGTGTATATAGTGGGCATGCATCCATGTATATATAGTGGGCATGCATCCGTGTATATAGTGGGCATGCATCCATGTATATATAGTGGGCATGCATCCATGTATATATAGTGGGCATGAATCCATGTATATATAGTGAGCATGCATCCATGTATATAGTGGGCATGCATCCATGTATATATAGTGAGCATGCATCCATGTATATATAGTGAGCATGCATCCGTGTATATAGTGGGCATACATCCATGTATATATAGTGGGCATGAATCCATGTATATATAGTGAGCATGCATCCATGTATATATAGTGAGCATGCATCCATGTATATAGTGGGCATGCATCCATGTATATATAGTGAGCATGCATCCATGTATATATAGTGAGCATGCATCCGTGTATATAGTGGGCATGCATCCATGTATATATAGTGAGCATGCATCCGTGTATATAGTGGGCATGCATCCATGTATATATAGTGGGCATGCATCCGTGTATATAGTGGGCATGCATCCATGTATATATAGTGGGCATGCATCCATGTATATATAGTGGGCATGCATCCATGTATATAGTGGCCATGCATCCATGTATATATAGTGGGCATGAATCCATGTATATATAGTGAGCATGCATCCATGTATATAGTGGGCATGCATCCATGTATATATAGTGGGCATGCATCCATGTATATATAGTGGGCATGCATCCATGTATATATAGTGGGCATGCATCCATGTATATATAGTGGGCATGCATCCATGTATATACAGGTCATTCTCAAAAAATTTGCATATTGTGATAAAGTTCATTATTTTCTGTAATGTACTGATAAACATTAGACTTTCATATATTTTAGATTCATTACACACCAACTGAAGTAGTTCAAGCCTTTTATTGTTTTAATATTGATGATTTTGGCATACAGCTCATGAAAACCCAAAATTCCTATCTCAAAAAATTAGCATATCATGAAAAGGTTCTCTAAACGAGCTATTAACCTAATCATCTGAATCAACTAATTAACTCTAAACACCTGCAAAAGATTCCTGAGGCTTTTAAAAACTCCCAGCCTGGTTCATTACTCCAAACCGCAATCATGGGTAAGACTGCCGACCTGACTGCTGTCCAGAAGGCCATCATTGACCCCCTCAAGCAAGAGGGTAAGACACAGAAAGAAATTTCTGAAGGAATAGGCTGTTCCCAGAATGCTGTATCAAGGCACCTCAGTGGGAAGTCTGTGGGAAGGAAAAAGTGTGGCAGAAAACGCTGCACAACGAGAAGAGGTGACCGGACCCTGAGGAAGATTGTGGAGAAGGACCGATTCCAGACCTTGGGGGACCTGTGGAAGCAGTGGACTGAGTCTGGAGTAGAAACATCCAGAGCCACCGTGTACAGGCGTGTGCAGGAAATGGGCTACAGGTGCCGCATTCCCCAGAAACAGCGGCAGAAGCGCCTGACCTGGGCTACAGAGAAGCAGCACTGGACTGTTGCATGTCATTCGGAAATCAAGGTGCCAGAGTCTGGAGGAAGACTGGGGAGAGGGAAATGCCCAAATGCCTGAAGTCCAGTGTCAAGTCCCCACAGTCAGTGATGGTCTGGGGTGCCATGTCAGCTGCTGGTGTTGGTCCACTGTGTTTTATCAAGGGCAGGGTCAATGCAGCTAGCTATCAGGAGATTTTGGAGCACTTCATGCTTCCATCTGCTGAAAAGCTTTATGGAGATGAAGATGTCATTTTTCAGCACGACCTGGCACCTGCTCACAGCGCCAAAACCACTGGCAAATGGTTTACTGACCATGGTATTACTGTGCTCAATTGGCCTGCCAACTCTCCTGACCTGAACCCCATAGAGAATCTGTGGGACATTGGGAAGAGAAAGTTGAGAGACGCAAGACCCAACACTCTGGATGAGCTTAAGGCCGCTATCGCAGCATCCTGGGCCTCCATAATACCTCAGCAGTGCCACAGGCTGATTGCCTCCATGCCACGCCGCATTGAAGCATCCTGGGCCTCCATAACACCTCAGCAGTGCCACAGGCTGATTGCCTCCATGCCACGCCGCATTGAAGCCTCCTGGGCCTCCATAACACCTCAGCAGTGCCACAGGCTGATTGCCTCCATGCCACGCCGCATTGAAGCCTCCTGGGCCTCCATAACACCTCAGCAGTGCCACAGGCTGATGCCTCCATGCCACGCCGCATTGAAGCCTCCTGGGCCTCCATAACACCTCAGCAGTGCCACAGGCTGATTGCCTCCATGCCACGCCGCATTGAAGCCTCCTGGGCCTCCATAACACCTCAGCAGTGCCACAGGCTGATTGCCTCCATGCCACGCCGCATTGAAGCAGCCATTTCTGCAAAAGGAATCCCGACCAAGTATTGAGTGCAGAACTGAACATAATTATTTGAAGGTTGACTTTTTTTGTATTAAAAACACTTTTCTTTTATTGGTCGGATGAAATATGCTAATTTTTTGAGATAGGAAATTTGGGTTTTCATGAGCTGTATGCCAAAATCATCAATATTAAAACAATAAAAGGCTTGAACTACTTCAGTTGTGTGTAATGAATCTAAAATATATGAAAGTCTAATGTTTATCAGTACATTACAGAAAATAATGAACTTTATCACAATATGCTAATTTTTTTAGAAGGACCTGTATAGTGGGCATACATCCATGTATATAGTGGGCATGCATCCATGTATATATAGTGGGCATGCATCATGTGTATATATAGTGAGCATGCATCCATGTATATAGTGGGCATGCATCCATGTATATAGTGGGCATGCATCCATGTATATATAGTGGGCATGCATCCATGTATATATAGTGGGCATGCATCCATGTATATAGTGGGCATGCATCCATGTATATATAGTGGGCATGCATCCATGTATATAGTGAGCATGCATCCATGTATATATAGTGGGCATGCATCCATGTATATAGTGGGCATGCATCCATGTATATAGTGGGCATGCATCCATGTATATAGTGGGCATGCATCCATGTATATATAGTGGGCATGCATCCATGTATATATAGTGGGCATGCATCCATGTATATATAGTGGGCATGCATCCATGTATATATATAGTGGGCATACATCCATGTGTATATATAGTGAGCATGCATCCATGTATATAGAGTGGGCATGCATCCGTGTGTATAGTGAGCATGCATCCATGTATATATAGTGGGCATGCATCCATGTATATATAGTGGGCATGCATCCATGTATATATAGTGAGCATGCATCCATGTATATATAGTGGGCATGTATATATAGTGAGCATGCATCCATGTATATAGTGGGCATGCATCCATGTATATATAGTGGGCATACACCCATGTATATATAGTGAGCATGCATCCATGTATATATAGTGGGCATGCATCCATGTATATATAGTGAGCATGCATCCATGTATATAGTGGGCATGCATCCATGTATATATAGTGGGCATGCATCCATGTATATATAGTGGGCATGTATATATAGTGAGCATGCATCCATGTATATATAGTGGGCATGCATCCGTGTATATATAGTGGGCATACACCCATGTATATATAGTGAGCATGCATCCATGTATATATAGTGGGCATGCATCCATGTATATATAGTGGGCATGCATCCATGTATATATAGTGAGCATGCATCCATGTATATAGTGAGCATGCATCCATGTATATATAGTGGGCATGCATCCATGTATATATAGTGAGCATGCATCCATGTATATAGTGGGCATGCATCCATGTATATAGTGGGCATACATCATGTATATATAGTGGGCATGCATCCATGTATATAGTGGGCATACATCATGTATATATAGTGGGCATGCATCCATATATATAGTGGGCATGCATCCATGTATATATAGTGGGCATGCATCCATGTATACATAGTGGGCATGCATCATGTATATATAGTGAGCATGCATCCATGTATATATAGTGGGCATGCATCCATGTATATATAGTGAGCATGCATCCATGTATATATAGTGGGCATGCATTCATGTATATATAGTGGGCATGCATCCATGTATATATAGTGGGCATGCATCCATGTATATATAGTGGGCATGCATCCATGTATATATAGTGAGCATGCATCCATGTATATAGTGGGCATGCATCCATGTATATAGTGGGCATACATCATGTATATATAGTGGGCATGCATCCATGTATATAGTGGGCATACATCATGTATATATAGTGGGCATGCATCCATATATATAGTGGGCATGCATCCATGTATATATAGTGGGCATGCATCCATGTATACATAGTGGGCATGCATCATGTATATATAGTGAGCATGCATTCATGTATATATAGTGAGCATGCATCCATGTATATATAGTGAGCATGCATCCATGTATATATAGTGGGCATGCATCCATGTATATATAGTGGGCATACATCCATGTATATAGTGGGCATGCATCCATGTATATATAGTGAGCATGCATCCATGTATATATAGTGAGCATGCATCCATGTATATATAGTGAGCATGCATCCATGTATATATAGTGAGCATGCATCCATGTATATATAGTGAGCATGCATCCATTTATATAGTGGGCATGCATCCATATATATATATATATATATAGTGGGCATGCATCCATGTATATATATCGTGGGCATGCATCCATGTATATATAGTGAGCATGCATCCATTTATATAGTGGGCATGCATCCATATATATATATATATAGTGGGCATGCATCCATGTATATATATCGTGGGCATGCATCCATGTATATATAGTGAGCATGCATCCATGTATATATAGTGAGCATGCATCCGTATATATATATATATATAGTGGGCATGCATCCATGTATATATATCGTGGGCATGCATCCATGTATATATAGTGAGCATGCATCCATGTATATATAGTGAGCATGCATCCATGTATATATAGTGGGCATGCATCCATGTATATATAGTGGGCATGCATCCATGTATATATAGTGGGCATGCATCCATGTATACATAGTGAGCATGCATCCATGTATATATAGTGAGCATGCATCCATGTATATATAGTGAGCATGCATCCATGTATATATAGTGAGCATGCATCCGTGTATATAGTGGGCATGCATCCATGTATATAGTGGGCATGCATCCATGTATATAGTGGGCATGCATCCATGTATATAGTGGGCATGCATCCATGTATATAGTGGGCATGCATCCATGTATATATAAATATATATAGTGGGCATCCATTTATATAGTGGGCATGCATCATGCATACAATGTTCATACGTGAGTGTACATATATGTGCATCCATGTATGTGGTTCCTGCCCCTTTGCCTGTATGTAGGTGTATGTATGTAATTCTTGGGGGCTCACACATTTGAGGAGGCGCAGCATTCAGTATGATGCCGCCCGTGTCTGTAGGGCACCGGGGACCACAACACATGAGATCCGCTCCCGGCTCTGTGTGTGCAGAATAATGAGCGGTGCTGGATATCACCTCACAAGCTGTGAAATCCCGGCCTGCCGCTCGCCCCACTTCTATCTATGAATCTAATCAGCTTCAGGGAGAAGGAGACATGGATGTGAGCGCCTCTCACCACCATTAATTGTATCTCCTGACTGTCTATTTATATAAGATGCTAACAACCTAGAGGTAGGTGGGTGACGGAGGACCGGGAGGCCTGTCAAAGGGCATCTCTATTAAAGGAACATTTTCAGCAAAAAAAAAACAACAACAAAAAAACGTATTGAGGCTCATTTCGGCAGTGTATGTGTAGCGGCTACCTGATACTCTTTTTTCCTTACTTGTAAAGAGAATCAATGCTGCAGTATAAAGAATGGGAAAAAGAGAGTAGCAGCTACAAGGCTGTGATAAAACAGGAAGTGCAGCTAAGCTGCGCCCCAATGGAGTAGACCTAAAGTTCTCCAAGCACCCGGTACTGTAAAAGTCAGGTAGATAAATAAGATAGATAGATATGAGATAGATAGATAGAGAGATAGGAGATAGATAAATAGATGGATAGATATGAGATAGATAGATATGAGATAGATAGATATGAGATAGATAGATATGAGATAGATAAATATGAGATAGATAGATAGATATTAGATAGATAGATATGAGATAGATAGATAGATAGATATTAGATAGATAGATAGATATGAGATAGATAGATATGAGATAGATATTAGATAGATAGATAGATATTAGATAGATAGATAGATATTAGATAGATAGATATGAGATAGATAGGAGATAGATAGATAGATATGAGATAGATAGATGGATAGATAGATAGATATGAGATAGATAGATAGATAGATAGATGATAGATAGATAGATAGATAGATAGATAGATAGATAGATAGATAGATAGATAGATAGATAGATAGATAGATAGATAGATAGATAGATAGATAGATAGATAGATAGATAGATAGATAGATAGATAGATAGATATGAGATAGATAGGAGATAGATGGATATGGGCAACAAAAATGTTCCTCAATGTAAAATTGTGAAGACTTTGAATATCCACCATCTCCAGCCCATAATAACATGAGAAGAGTCAGAGAATCTGGAGACATCCATGTGCACAGGGGCCAAGGCTGACGGCCATTGTTTGATCTAGGGGCCCTCAGGCAGCACTGCGTTACAACCAGGGATGATTCTGTGCTGGAAATCACTGCATGGGCTCAGGAACGCTTCTAGAAATCACCGTGCTATCCACAATTGCAAGTTAACCCCTCAAGGACAAGGGCAATTTCTCCGTCTACAGAACTGGCTCATTTTTTGCCGGGCGATCTTCAGCTGTCATTGATACCATTTTGGAGTTTGTATGCGAATCGGCCATTTTGATTAATTTTACGTTACAGAGTTCACCATATGGGATAAATACATTTATATTTGAATAGTACAGGCGTTTTGGGATGCGGTGATGCTATCTATGTTTATTTTATTATTGTATATTTATTTATATTTTCATTATGGGGAAAGGGGAGTGATGTGAATTTTTATATATTGTTTTTTTTATGTTTAAAAACTTTGTTTTTCACTTATGTTAAGTCCCCTTAGGTCCCCTTATGTTAAGTTCCCTTAGTGGACTTGAACATGAAATTGTTAGATCGCTTGTCCCATAGACTCCAAAAAATTACCATTGCAGCCTACGGGACATTCAATACATTCCTGTGAAGCCATGCCACCTGCAAGCCTCCATAGGAACTACTGCTGTTGTAGCTTTGGATCCTTCAGAGGGGCCGAGGCCACCACAGAGAGAAAATAGATCCCCTAATCGCTAAGCAGGGGAGCCATTTGGGGCCCAGGTGCGCAAGACTCCCAGGAAAAGCTACCTCAGATATCATGGTCGCAATTGACCACAGCATCTGAGCGATTAAATGTCTGCGATCGCCATTACCGCCGATCGCAGATGTTAGCCCCAGGTATCTGCTGTGTCAATGAAGATAAGCAGAATCCTCCACTATCCATTTACATCTGTATATAACACGGCCTGTTTCTCTTGACACCTCTGATGCAACGTGCAGTGTTATATACAGATGAAATGTAAATGGGTGGGGTGTTATAACTTCTGCGGATCTTCTTTATTTTAGATGCATGGGGTGTTCTTCAGCCTGCTGCAACCAATCCACCATGCATCAAACCCCAGATCAGCCCCCAATTTCATACAGACCCCAGATCAGAACCCAGAAATAATGCAGACTCCCAGACCAGACCCCAGAACTAATACGGACCCTCCAGATCAGCCCCCAAATTCATACCGACTACATACATATCAGGCCCTAAATGTATGCAGACCCCAGATCAGGCCTCAAATTCATTCAGACCCCAGATCAGACCCCAAATTCATTCAGACTCCTGTGCCCTCTATAACTCCCACCCCACCTAATTGCAGACCTTGGACCATATAAAAGTTAAAAAAAGCCGCTCACCTTTCCTCCTATCCTTCAGGACTGCACTTCAGCTCTGTCTGGACGCCTGTGCTGCACTCTGACCTGATGTCGCAGAACATCAGGTCATAGTATGTGCCTATGTGTACTATGACCTAAAGCTGTACACTGTCAGGACCTAGCGCAGCACAGGCCCCCAAAGACGAGGGCCAGAGAGTGGTGAATAATGATAGAAGTGATATACTCACCACTCTCCGAGCCGCCTGTATTATTGAGCACTTCCACAATGGAAGTGCTCATTACTTAAACTAAGAAGTTTTTTCCCAGCCCCGGAGCTCATTTTCTGTGCCTTTGGTGGTCCCCCCCTCCTCAGAAGACCTAGGAAATTTGCCCCACTGCCTTCCCCCTGCTAGCTATGCCTCTGCTTGATCCAACATGATCCAAAAACACTGCCGTCTTATCTGGACCAAAGCTCATTTAAAATGGACTGAGGCAAAATGGAAAACTGTTCTGTGGTCAGATGAAATCAAATTTGAAACTCTTTTTGGAAACAACAGATGCTGTGTCCTAAAGACTCAAGCGGAGAGGGACTATCCAGCCTGTTATCAGCACACAGCCTGTATCTCTGATGGTATGGGGCTGCCTTAGTGCCTATGGTGTAGGCAGCTTACACATCTGGAACTATCAATACTGAGCAGGATGTAGAGGTTTTAGAACAACATAAACTCCCTTCCAGATAATGTCTCTTTAAGGGAAGGCCTTGCATAATTCTGCAAGAGAATGCTAAACCACATACTGCATCTATCACAACAGCATGGCTTCACAGAAGAAGAGACCGGATGCTGAACTGACTTCCTGCAGTCCAGATCTTTCATCAACAGAAAACATTTGGTGCATCGTGAAACGAAAAATACAGCAAAGAAGATTAAAAAAGAATAGGACAACATTCCTCTCTCAAACCTCCTTCAATTGGTCTCCTCACTTCCCAGATGTTTACAGACTGTTGTTAAAAAATGAGGAGATGCTACACAATGGTGGACATGACCTTGCCCCGTGGAGGGAGGCTGTACAATGCTGGACATGACCCTGTTCCGAGGGGATGCTGCACAATGGTAGACATGATCCTGGCCCGAGGGGATGCTGCACAATGGTAGATGTAACCCTGTCCTGAGGGGATACTGCTCAGTGGTAAACATGACCCTGTCCTGAGGGGATGCTGCACAATCATAGACATGACCCTGTCCCAAGGGGATGCTACACAATGGTAGACATGGCTCTAGCCCGAGGGGATGCGTCACAATGGTAGACATGACCCTATCCTGAGGAGATGCTGCACAATGATAGACATGACCCTGTCCCGAGGGGATGCCGCACAATGGTAGACATGACTCTGTCCAGGGGGGGTTTCTGCACAATGGTAGACATGACTCTGTCCCGAGGGGATACTACACAATGGTAGACATGACCCTGTCCAGGGGGGGTTTCTGCACAATGGTAGACATGGCCCTGTCCCGAGGGGATACTGCACAATGGTAGACATGACCCTATCCTGAGAGGATGCTGCACAATGATAGACATGGCCCTGTCCTGAGGGGATGCTGCACAATGGTAGACATGACTCTGTCCAGGTGGGGTTTCTGCTCAATGGTAGACATGACTCTGTCCCGAGGGGATACTGCACAAAGGTAGAAATTACCCTGTCCTGAGGGGATGCTGCACATTTGTAGACATGACCCTGTCCAGGGGGGGTTTCTGCACAATGGTAGACATGACTCTGTCCCGAGGGGATACTGCACAATGGTAGACATGACCCTATCCTGAGAGGATGCTGCACAATGATAGACATGGCCCTGTCCTGAGGGGATGCTGCACAATGGTAGACATGACTCTGTCCAGGTGGGGTTTCTGCACAATGGTAGACATGACTCTGTCCCGAGGGGATACTGCACAAAGGTAGAAATTACCCTGTCCTGAGGGGATGCTGCACATTTGTAGATATGACCCTGTCCTGAGGAGATGCTTCACAATGGTGGACATGACCCTGTCCTTAGGGGATGCTTCACAATGGTGGACATGACCCTGTCCTGAGCGGATGCTTCACAATAGTAGACATGACCCTGTCCTGAGGGGATGCTGCACAATCGTACACATGACCCTGTCCTGAGTGGATGCTACACAATGGTAGCTATGGCCCTGTCCGGAGGGGATGCAGCACAATGGTAGACATGACTCAGTCCCGGTTTGTTTCTGCACAATGATAGACATGATCTTGTCCTGAGGGGATGCTACACAATGGTAGACATGACCCTGTCCTGAGGGGATGCTTCACAATGGTGGACATGACCCTGGCTCAAAGAGATGCTTCGCAATGGTGGACATGACCCTAACTCAATGGGATGCTGCACAGTGGTAGATGTAACCCTGTCCTGAGGGGATGCTGCACAATGGTAGACATGATCCTGGCCCGAGGGGATGCTGCACAATGGTAGATGTAACCCTGTCCTGAGGGGATACTGCTCAGTGGTAAACATGACCCTGTCCTGAGGGGATGCTGCACAATCATAGACATGACCCTGTCCCAAGGGGATGCTACACAATGGTAGACATGGCTCTAGCCCGAGGGGATGCGTCACAATAGTAGACATGACCCTATCCTGAGGAGATGCTGCACAATGATAGACATGACCCTGTCCCGAGGGGATGCTGCACAATGGTAGACATGACTCTGTCCAGGGGGGGTTTCTGCACAATGGTAGACATAACTCTGTCCCGTGGGGATACTGCACAATGGTAGACATGACCCTATCCTGAGAGGATGCTGCACAATGATAGACATGGCCCTGTCCTGAGGGGATGCTGCACAATGGTGGACATGACCCTGTCCTGAGGGGATGCGTCACAATGGTAGACATGACCCTATCCTGAGAGGATGCTGCACAATGATAGACATGGCCCTGTCCTGAGGGGATGCTGCACAATGGTAGACATGACTCTGTCCAGGTGGGGTTTCTGCACAATGGTAGACATGACTCTGTCCCGAGGGGATACTGCACAAAGGTAGAAATTACCCTGTCCTGAGGGGATGCTGCACATTTGTAGACATGACCCTGTCCTGAGGAGATGCTTCACAATGGTGGACATGACCCTGTCCTGAGGGGATGCTTCACAATGGTGGACATGACCCTGTCCTGAGGAGATGCTTCACAATGGTGGACATGACCCTGTCCTGAGGGGATGCTTCACAATGGTGGACATGACCCTGTCCTGAGGGGATGCTTCACAATAGTAGACATGACCCTGTCCTGAGGGGATGCTGCACAATCGTACACATGACCCTGTCCTGAGGGGATGCTGCACAATCGTACACATGACCCTGTCCTGAGTGGATGCTACACAATGGTAGCTATGGCCCTGTCCAGGGCGGATGCAGCACAATGGTAGACATGACTCAGTCCCGGTTGGTTTCTGCACAATGATAGACATGATCTTGTCCTGAGGGGATGCTACACAATGGTAGACATGACCCTGTCCTGAGGGGATGCTTCACAATGGTAGACATGACCCTGGCTCAAAGAGATGCTTCGCAATGGTGGACATGACCCTAACTCAATGGGATGCTGCACAGTCTTAGATGTAACCCTGTCCTGAGGGGATGCTGCACAATGGTAGACACGACCCTGGCCCAAGGGGATGCTGCACAATGGTGGACATAATCCTGCCCCAAGGGCTTGCTACACAATGGTAGACATGATCCTGTTGTTGCTGCCATCAAGTTCTGAGTTAATTTTTTTTTCCTGAAATGGTAAAATGTCTCACTTTCATCATTTAATATGTTTTCTATGATCTATTGAAAATCATTGCAGTCAGTTTTTATTTACATTTTACACAACACCCAATTTTTTGGAATTGATATAATCTAGATAGAGAAGAGATAAATAGAGAGAAGGATAGCAAAAAAGATAGCAGGTAGCCATGTCTGTCATTAATGAAGACCTCTCGTTCTTAGAATGATTTGCATCGTGCAATCCAGAGGACTCACTCCGCCATGTTCAATCAAGTATTCATCCTGATTTGCACTCTGGTCTGCCTTATGTTCACCTGGTATGTACACTCTGAAGTGAATCTGAAAATCCTGCATCTTATTCTGATATATATTCTTGTACATAGGAGCAGTATTATAGTAGTTATATTCTTGTACTGATGAGCAGCATTATAGTAGTTATATTCTTGTACATAGGAGCAGTATTATAGTAGTAATATTCTTGTACATAGGAGCAGTATTATAGTAGTTATATTCTTGTACATAGGAGTAGTATTATAGTAGTTATATTCCTGTACATAGGAGGCAGTATTATAGTAGCTATATTCTTGTACATAGGAGGCAGTATTATAGTAGTTATATTCTTGTACATAGGAGCAGTATTATAATAGTTATATTCTTGTACATAGGAGGCAGTATTATAATAGTTATATTCCTGTATATAAGAGCAGTATTATAGTAGTTATTTTGTTGTACATAGGAGGCAGTATTATAGTAGATATATTCTTGTACATAGGAGCAGTATTATAGTAGTTATATTCTTGTACATAGGAGCAGTATTATAGTAGTTATATTCCTGTACATAGGAGCAGTATTATAGTAGTTATATTCTTGTACATAGGAGCAGTATTATAGTAGTTATATTCTTGTAGATAGGGGCAGTATTATAGTAGTTATATACTTGTACATAGGAGCAGTATTATAGTATTTATAGTCTTGCATATAGGAGGCAGTATTATAGTAGTTATATTCTTGTACATAGGAGGTAGTATTATAGCAGTTATATGCTTGCACATAGGAGTAGTATTATAGTAGTTATATTCTTGTACATATAAGGCAGTATTATGGTAGTTATATTCTTGTATCTAGGAGCAGTATTATAGAAGTTACAATTTTGTACATATGAGTTAGTATCATAGTATTTATATTCCTGTATATAGGAGCAGTATTACAGTAGTTATAATCTCGTACATAGGAGACAGTATTATAGTAGTTATATTCTCGTACATAGGAGTAGTATTGTACAGGTGAAATTCGAAAAATTAGAATATTGTGCAAAGTTTATTTATTTCAGTAATGCAACTTAAAAGGTGAAGCTAACATATGAGATAGACTCATTACATGCAAAGCGAGATATTTCAAGCCTTTATTTGTTATAATTTGGATGATTATGGCTTACAGTTTATGAAACCCCAAAGTCACAATTTTGAGGTCCCCTTTCCTTAGGGGGTATGGATTAACTAGCTGACTAGAGTGTGACACTTTGAGCCTAGAATATTGAACCTTTTCACAAAATTCTAATTTTAAGCTGCATTAATGAAATTCCTTTTAATTTGCATTCCTGAAATAAATGGACTTTTGCACTATATTAACATTTTTCGAGTTTCACCTGTAGTAGTTATATTCTTGTACATGGGGCAATATTACAGTAATTCTTCCTCAACTGCTGTACGTTTAGGGTGAATTTACAGAGAGTTTTCTTCCTGCAAGGAGTTTGGCACAGAGCCGGTATTGTTTTCAGTGGAAGTCCGTGCTGCAGTGCATACGGCCCCGATTTATTTCTGTGTAGTTTTCCAGACCACAGGAAGAAAGGACATGTCATTTCTTGGTGTGACTTCCATGTGAACACTGACAGATAAAACGGGGCTAAAGTGGTGTGGATCAGGCTCACCCAAACTGCAAAACTGTGGTAGAAACAGCAGAACAACTCCAAAAAAATTGTGCGGGGGGGGAAAAAACTCCACGTGAACTCACCCTTACTCATCACATTACCTCCTCAACTGTTGTACCCTCTCTTATTTCATTACCTTTCCATCCATCTCCTCTCCATCCACACCCACTGTACTCTCACTCATCTCCTTTACACCCTCAATCTCTGAACTCTGATTCTTCTCTTCTTCTTCTTCAACCACTGGTCCCTCTCTCTTCGTATTACCTCCCCAACCTCTGTGCTGTCATCCATCTCCTCTACCTCCTTAACTTCTGCATGCTCATTTATTCCTTACACCTGCTCAGCCCCTGTACTTTTACCTACTCAATCACCCAAAACTCTATACCCTTCACCATTGTATGCTTACTCAAATAACCTCTGCGCTCATCTATCTGCTCTACCTCCTCAACATTGGTATTCTCATCTCATCTCCAATTTCTACAGCCTACCCATCTGCTCTAAATAGGCAACTTCTGTATGCTTTCACATCTCCTCTGCATCTTCATCTTCTATACTCTTACTCATATTTTCAATTTTCTCAAACACTCTAGTGATCTCTACCTCCTCTTTTTCATCTTCTTACTCCCTGCACCTTCTTCCACCTTTACAACCACCTTAAACTCTGCTTTCTTACCCATCTCTCCTACTATCTCAAGGACTATACTTTCATCAATCGCCTCTGCCTCCGCAGATCTGTACTAGCTTATGAAAACTCGTCCAACTCCTCTACCCATCTCTGCAGTCACTACAACCTCAACATGAATGCTCTCACAGATATTGTCTACCACCACATCCTATGTATTCTGACTTATCTCACCCACCTCTCTGACCTCTCAAAGTCAGTATTCTCTGCCATCAAACATACTTTGGACTTCCTCAGCACCTTCTCTGTTTCCTCATTTCATTCATATCCAAAACTCCTTGCTCCTCCATCTCCTCTACCACCTCCACCCTCAACACTCCTTTTTATCTTAAGACTTTACACCATGCCTCCTCCGACTTTGTCCACTCAACAATAACCTCTTCTAGCCTCTTCACTTCAGCCTCTCATCATACCTCTTGCCTTATGTTCTCGTGTATCTACCAACTTGTGATTAAATTTTTTCTCTCCATAGCATTTGTGGCATTCAACATCTGGAGAGAGCTGGCAATAACCTTACCCTTTTTGACTCGTTATACTTCTGCATAGTCACGTTCTCCACCGTGGGCTTCGGCGACGTGACTCCCAAGATCTGGCCATCTCAGCTTCTGGTGGTCATCATGATCTGCGTTGCCTTGATAGTACTACCTATACAGGTGACCTCCATATCTGTCATTAGCCCAGTTTGTCCCCCCATTTTCTTTCCTCTATATTTGCCTCTCAAATTCTGTCTTTCTCTCCCTTCCACCACCTTGTTTCTTCCATCTCTCTGTGGTAAAAGCTCTGAGCTTCAGAGAGATGGGCTGATCCAGCCTAAGAAGACAGTTGTCATTAGATGAGATGACAGATGTGGGTCCCCGGTAAGAATGGCAGGGAGCGCCATCAGCACTTTCATTTGATTAACCCCGTCAGCCTTATAGGAAAGCTGTAGTTACTGTCAAGTGTTCTTCTTGATGCCTCACTGTAGTGATTTTTTACTAGGTTACTTTGCTCTGTGGCAGGATCCAATCCTTTAACTGGTTTTTGATGAGATTTTTTTTATAAAGCGTGTAATCTGTCATTTTGGCTGCCTTTAGATATACGACTACAGGAAGCCATCAATCCAAGTCTTAACTTTTATAATGGTGCATTATGGGAGTATTATGAAGCGTAGGCACTCTTTACCAAAACTGTCCAATGATAGAACTTTATTTTTCTGACCATGGCAAAAGCAACTACCGGTAATCAATGAACAGCTGCTCTCTTGCATGCTATTTCATCATGGTCATAGGTAATTAATGTACAGCGCCACAATGTTAAGAAAAAGGGTTGTGGGTGCTGGCTGTGTTATGAAGGTGGCACCCTGCTATAAGGGCCGGGATCAGAGACAATTCTGATCCTGGTTGTTTAATTCCATAGATGCCGTTGTAAGTATCTAAGGGGGACTACCTCTTTTATTCCCCTTCCCCGGCTTCATTGCGGGGTACCGAGGGGTTGCTATAGCAGCTATTGGCCAAACAATGGTGCCCAGACCTATGGATACCTATTAAAGGGAGTCTGTCACCACATTTTAGCATGTTAGACCGTTAAAATAGGGTTATGTGATCCAGCCAGAACATAAAAACGGTACCTTTGTGGTAGAAAACGGACTTTTCAATTTGCAGAAAACGAACTTATAAGATTATCTTCTGAGCCCTCTCAAGTGCCCAGGGCGGTCTCTCAATCCTCGGAGCCCCAGGCAGGCACCTCCTAAACGGCTGATAACTCCGCCCTCCGTGCGCCTCTGCCCGCCCGTTTACTCCCCTCCCCTGTCCCTTTCCACTGCGGCAGTGCGGTACAAATCGTAGCGGGCGCATGCGCAATGCGATGCCCGCTCCTGGCAGGGCATCGCAATACCTATTGCGCATGCGCCCGCTACGATTTGTACCGCACAGCCGCAGTGGAAAGGGACAGGGGAGGGGAGTAAACGGGCGGGCAGAGGCGCACGGAGGGCGGAGTTATCAGCCGTTTAGGAGGTGCCTGCCTGGGGCTCCGAGGATTGAGAGACCGCCCTGGGCACTTGAGAGGGCTCAGAAGATAATCTTATAAATTCGTTTTCTGCAAATTGAAAAGTCCGTTTTCTACCACAAAGGTACCGTTTTTATGTTCTGGCTGGATCACATAACCCTATTTTAACGGTCTAACATGCTAAAATGTGGTGACAGACTCCCTTTAAACAAGGCCTAATAGGCACCTGGTCAGATTTACGGTTACTGATATAGTACACTGCAATACAGAAGTATTGCAGTGTATTATATGGTCAACTGAAGGATGGCCAGTTCAAGCCCCTAAATTCATGTAAAATGGGCTGTATTTTTATAAGAAAACTAAAGAAGATAAAATACTATACATAATTGGTATAACCACATACAAACCATCCTTAACACTTTAGCCCCTTCCTACATCACTCACCCATTGCCCCAGAGACTACATGGACTGGTTTTATGGTACATACTTTAATGTTGGCTCCTTCATTGCACGGCTTGGTGGGCCTCTGTAATTAGAGACCCGAGACAGTGGAGTTTGACCACTTGTGGCGGGAGGTGGCACACCAAAATGGGGACCCTCCATTATGGTACATTAATTTCACCCACTCTACCCTTCTAAGACAGTTGTGCCAATATTTTTGTTTCCTAATAATACAGTTCCTCAGTAGTCTTACAACTTCAATTCAAAGAGGATGGGACCAAAAAAGGCTTGGCCCTGCTTGTCATGGGCCTTATAGCAACCAAATGGGCTGCCTTCATAGTCCAGTATGTATGCCTGTGGTCCCTCCACTGCAGAAGGTGGTAGGGCTCCAAGACTAAAGTTTCAAAGGCTACCTTTTGACCAGTAGTCTGCCAAGAGAAGGCACCCCTTATTAAGGATGAAGATGCCCCCTAGTAGGATGCCAGACACCCAGGCCAAGAGGAACCATAGGTGCCAACAGTCTAGAATTTGCTGGGACTGTCCTGGCAAATTTGAGCAGTCCCAATTTGAAAATGTTGGGGCTTATGTAAGCTCCTTCCATAAGTGGGTGTTCCTTGGTGGGTTTTGGAACATTCTTGGCAGTGAGGCTTACATTTCCTGAAATGACAATGGTGGTAAGCATACAGGACCCGGTATTTATTTCCTCTCCAATCCCTTACCCCTTCGCTTGTTTACGATGCAGTTCCTCTGCATTGGTTCTTCTAACCATCTAAAATCAAACAAGATGCAACCAACTAGGATTTGGTCCCAAGGGCCCTACAGCAGCTGCAATGTCTCGATGGAACATACTCCCTTGCATCTGACATTTTTATAATAAGTTAATCTAGTGGTCGATTAGTTCCTCCATGCCTCAGAAATGTCAAATATCCCCACGAAGATGTGTGCGTCATTTTATTGATTTTACTAATTAGCCGTCTATTTTTATAGCAGCAACATATGCTGTAGTCTTGTACACAGAGTGTATACAGTTTTGGCTCATAACCTAGTTTTAGCTAATTGACAGCACGTCATAACCTCTCAGCATCAGGCCAGGGTAAACAGAGACAATCTGTCTGAAGCTGAATACAGATTACAGTAAGTCATCGACCAGTGAGGACCACTTGACCCAAATATTTAAAGAAGCACTCCAGGGGAAAAAAACTAAAGAAAACGAAATTTGCCTATATAGTGAAGAGTAGATAATTATTCAGACATAATGTACATGCTCTTATGTTTGCCTTGCCCTTGTGTATACCTAGTTATAGGTTGCGTGCTATCTTCACTTATTCTTCCGCTTAGCTATGGTTCCTCTTATTCAACCTACATTTCCCATCATGCCACTGACTTTACAGAGACAGAGGGGACAGAGTCTTCTGAGTCTAACAGCCTTAAGGCAACCAGTGATAGATCAGCGACATAGGACTGCTGTCCCCCAAGTCTCAGTGTATCCTATGTGATACAGCTGCAGCCTGCCTGCTCTGCCTCCTGCTTGTGATAGGTTTCCCTGTCTGTCAGCTCTTAGAAGCATAAGGCAAAGCAGTGTGAAGCAGCACAGTAACTTAGGTAGTTAGAGTCAGGGTAATTGTAGAACTTTGCAGCTTATCATTGTATGGGCTCACCTATTATATCTCTGAATTCCAGCTCTCTTCGATCAAGTTACACATTTTTGTGCAAATGGGGTTTGCTCCAAAGTTTGAACATTTTTATCCGTAAAGCAGGCATCAATCCATTGATGAATTCTGTGGATAGAGTTACTGGGAGTCTGTGAGCAGTTTTGCCCATGCTAAACTGCTTACAGCCCGGGGAGCAGTTCAAACATACTGTAGTTACAGACAGGAGTAGTGTAAATATGAAATTTTGTTCTGCCAGATTCTGCTCCTGTAAGTGCCCAGGAGGCGTAGCTTCACTGCTGTGTGTAGTGAACTGCTGCACAACCCCTCCCCTCTGCTCTGACTGACATCTGTAGCATCCATCCAAAAGATCACTTCAGCCGCCACTGGGGAGGGGTTGTGAGGTTTTTGATCAATGCATAGATCAAATCCACACTGAAGCCCTGCCTGCTGGACACTTGTAGGAGCAGAACTTGGCAGAATAAAACTTTTAATCACCTCCCTGAACCGCTGCTCCGATCCTCCCCACCTATGTTTTTGCTGATGCAATGACATGCTGGTATACCACACGTGACTGCTGCAGCCAGCCACTGGCCTCAACAGTACATGACACAAGACCAGTAATTGGCTGCAACAGACACGTGCAGTATATAGGGATATCACCACTGCAGTCAGATAAACAAAGGCTGGCGTGAGGATGGAGCTCGAAAGTTTGCGATAGTGAGGGTACATTTTTTAATTACCCTAATACCATTCCTGCCTTAAACACAACCACTTTAAGTGATACAATTCTGGTTGCTTGCAGCCACCACTAGGGGATCTGAGGAGCTTACGGCACACTGTGTTATTATTGATTTCAATGTAAGCTCCTAACTCCCCCTAGTGGTGGCTGAAGGCAGCCAGAATTGTATCATTTACCTTTTTCTACTCAGAATTCACAAACTTATTACAATAGAATAAAAAAATAAATGGTGTCCATGTAACTCTCATACACAGAATAAACTGTAGGCACGGAAACAAAGCAGGAAATAAAACCGATTATTCAGACTCCTCACTATTGTCCTTGAGGCTTTCCGCTAGTCACACCGGCTCTCATGCCTCTAATTCCCGTTACTATTGTATTATGTTATGATGAGGATGACAGTGCCCAACATCTGCAGATCAGACAACGTGCTGCAGCGACATGTCCCTGGAATCCAATTTGAAGAGACGCTCCGCTGTTTAACACCGTGTTTTCACATTGAGTAACTTTAGAAATACTTTTGTTTTAATGATTATGCCTTATGCTCTTGTAGTACTCAAATGATCATACAATATTTTGCCAACCTCCTATTCCCCTGCTGTTCCCCGCCACGTAAGCTTCTCCACAGATCATGCCCCGCCGTGGTGCATGTATAAACGGCTAAGGTAAACTACATCTCCAGCAGATGCAGAGGAACACTGTATCAGGGCACCTAAAGGTAACATAAGGGTGGCCTATAGGGGACCCCTATATTAGCCAAGTTCTGTGTAGGCTTTGACATGAGCCATAACCTCTGCAGGGTCATTTCAGAACATTTTTCAACCTTATCAATGAATCTGTAAGGCCTCGTTCACACTTCAGTGTTTGGTCAGTGATTTCCATCAGTGATTTGTGAGCCAAAACCAGAAGTGGAGCCTCCACAGACATGAGGTAGAAGGGAAAGATCTGCTCCTGTTCTGTGTTTAGAGTTGCACCTGGTTTTGGCTCACAAATCACTGATGGAAATCACTGACCAAACACTGAAGTGTGAACGAGGCCTAACTCTCTATGGTTTCCTCACTACTGCCCTCCTTATTTTTATGGTAGCCTGATAAGCAGCTGTGTCATAGGATATAATCACTACCGGGTAATTTCAAAACATCATCCAACCTGATCAATGAATCTGTCACTCTTTATGGCTTCCTCTCTACTGCCCTTCTTGTGCCCTCCTTATTTTTTTGGTAGCCTGCTCACTCTTTGTGGGCTTCCTTGTGCCCTCTTCACTTCTGTGGTAGTCCGCTCTAGACAGATAGACAGCGTCAGTAGGATTTGGCATGGACTGTTCCCACTATGGGGTAATTTCTGCACATCTTCCAACCTGATCAATGAATCTGTCACTCTTTCTGGCTTCCTCTCTAGTGCCCTTCTCGTGCCCTCCTTATTTTTATGGTAGCCTGCTCTAGACATGATTTTCCATGGCCTGTTACCTGTACAGGGTGATTTTCCAACCTTACCAATGAATCTGTAACAGTTTGGGCTTCCTCACTGGTGCCCTCCTCTCATTTAGCCTGCTCTAAGTAGATAAACAGCCATGGCATATTTTATACTTTAGGTAATGATTGACTTAAATCGGTTGTCTCAAGATTTACACTTATCCCTATGCATCCAGGGGGGTCTTGTGTATTTTCCGTTTGTATGAACGATGTGGTGATCAACCAACTCTATGGGACTGCCAAAGAGGACAGCACCAGTCAATCTTCAGCAGTCCTGTAGACTTTCAGTGGAGAACATGCTCAACCTCCCCTCCATTCATATGAGCAGACAGAGGACCCCCGTCTCGTGATTGGTGGGGACACTTATCCTCTGTCCCAGGATAGGGGATACATTTAAATCTTGGGACAACCCCTTTAACTGTAATCAGTGACTTGGAAATGTTCTGATATCCACCCTCTGACTGGTACTTTGTAGTCGTTGCAGAGTTTTTGGAATGTTTTGGAGTTGTTTTCACCTGGAAGCTGATTTACATTGAACAAAAATATAAATGCAACCCTTTTGGTTTTGCTCCCATTTTGCATGAGCTGAACTCAAAGATCTGAAACATTTTCTACATACACAAAATACCATTACTCTCAAATATTGTTCACAAAGCTGTCTAAATCTGTGTTAGTGAGCACTTCTTTGCTGAGATAATCCATCCCACCTCACAGGTGTGGCATATCAAGGTGCTGATTAGACATCATGAATATTGCACAGGTGTGCCTTAGACTGCCCACAATAACAGGCCACTCTGAAATGTGCACAGTTTTGCCTTACTGGGGGGTGGTCAGAAAACCAGTCAGTATCTGGTGTGGCCACCATTTGCCTCATGCAGTGCAACACATCTCCGTCACATAGAGTTGATCAGGGTGTTGATTGTGGCCTGTGGAATGTTGGTTCTCGTCAATAGCTGTGCGAAGTATACACGCTGTCGTATACGCCGATCCAGAGCATCCCAAACATACTCAATGGGGGACATGTTCGGTGAGTATGCTGGCCATCCAAGAACTGGGATGTTTTAAGCTTCCAGGAATTGTGTACAGATCCTTGCAATATGGGGCCGTGCATTATCATGCTGCAACATGAGGTGATGGTCGTGGATGAAAGGTACAACAATGGGCCTCAGGATCTCATCACGGTATCTCTGTGCATTCAAAATGCCATCAATAAAATGCACCTGCGTTCGTTGTTCATACCATACTCCTGCCCATACCATAACCCACCGCCACCATGGGACACTTCATCCACAACGTTGATGCCAGCAAACCGCTCACCCACACAACGCCACACACACTGTCTGCCATCTGCCCTGAAGAGTGAAAAACGGGACTCATCCGTGAACAGAACACCTCTCCAATGTGCCAGACGCCATCGAATGTGAGCATTTGCCCACTCAAGTTGGTTACGACGACAAACTGCAGTCAGTTCCAGACCCTGATGAGGACGACGAGCATGCAGATGAGCATCCCTGAGACGGTTCCTGAAAGTTTGTGCAGAAATTCTTTGGTTATGCAAACCGATTGCTGTTCGGGTGGCTGGTCTCAGACAATCATGGAGGTGAACATGCTGGATGTGGAGGTCCTGGGCTGGTGTGGTTACACATGGTCTGCGGTTGTGAGGCTGATTGGATGTACTGCCAAATTCTCTGAAACACCTTTGGAGACGGCTTATGGTAGAGAAATGAACATTCATTGCACGGGCAACAGCTCTGGTAGACATTCCTGCAGTCAGCATGCCAAACGTTGTGACATCTGTGGCATTGTGCTGTGTGAACAAACTGCACATTTCAGAGTGGCCTTTTATTGTGGGCAGTCTAAGGCACACCTGTGCAATATTCATGCTGTCTAATCAGCACCTTGATATGCCACACCTGTGAGGTGGGATGGATTATCGCGGCAAAGGCAAAGTGCTCACTAAGGCCTATTTCACACTTGCGTTGTCCGGATCCGGCGTGTACTCCACTTGCCGGAATTACACGCCGGATCCGGAAAAACGCAAGTGAACTGAAAGCATTTGAAGACGGATCCGTCTTCAAAATGCGTTCAGTGTTACTATGGCACCCAGGACGCTATTAAAGTCCTGGTTGCCATAGTAGTAGTGGGAGCGGGGGAGCAGTATACGTGCGGCTCCCGGGGCGCTCCAGAGTGACGTCAGAGCGCCCCATGCGCATGGATGACGTGCCATGCGATCACGTCATCCATGCGCGTGGGGCGCCCTGACGTCACTCTGGAGCGCCCCGGGAGCCGCACGGACGGTAAGTATACTGCTCCCCCGCTCCCCACTACACTTTACCATGGCTGCCAGGACTTTAGCATCCCGGCAGCCATGGTAACCATTCAGAAAAAGCTAAACGTCGTATCCGGCAATGCGCCGAAACGATGTTTAGCTTAAGGCCGGATCCGGATCAATGCCTTTCAATGGGCATTCATTCCGGATCCGGCCTTGCGGCAAGTGTTCAGGATTTTTGGCCGGAGCAAAAAGCGCAGCATGCTGCGGTATTTTCTCTGGCCAAAAAACGTTCCGGTCCGGAACTGAAGACATCCTGATGCATCCTGAACGGATTTCTCTCCATTCAGAATGCATTAGGATAAAACTGATCAGGATTCTTCCGGCATAGAGCCCCGACGACGGAACTCTATGCCGGAAGAAAAGAACGCAAGTGTGAAAGAGCCCTAACACAGATTTATATATCACAAAAACATTGCACCAAATGGATATACCACTGACTATACTGGCTAGTTATACAAGTAGATATTAAAAGCTGAGACTTTTGCCAATATATTCCTGCCAATATATTCCATGCCAAATAGAGGTAGCGTAGTGGTAGGACCCCTTGCCATGCTGAGGACCGTGACGTGGTGCATGATGGGCTCCGATATCTTCCTGACAGGAATATATTGGCAAAAGTCTCAGCTTTTAATATCTACTTGTATGACTAGCTAGTATAGTCAGTGGTATATCCGTTTGGTGCAATGTTTTTGTGATATATGATTGTATTTTCATCTGCACAATGCCTTGTTGTGTATGGGATGCCTTTGTGGTGCATACATTGTATGCATTTTTTGCTGGGGATAGTCGCCTGCTGCGGTCCACATGCGGTGGGACTGCTCCCCCAATGTAAAACACGCTACAGTGTTCGGGGTTTGAACAGTTCCTCCATATTTGCCACAATATTTTTGTGGTTTTGTCTAACACAGATTTAGACAGATTTGTGAACAATATTTGAGAGTAATGGGTCTTTTGTGTATGTAGAAAATGCTTCAGATCTTTGAGTTCAGCTCATACAAAATGGGAGCAAAACCGAAAGTGCTGCGTTTATATTTTTGTTCAGTGTATAAGATGCTGGATCTTTGAAAATCCTGGGAGGTGGGAGGAGAGGGGTAAATACTTTTTTTCCCCACCAGTCCTGTAGACTTATGCTTACAAGCAGCATGAAGCTTCTGGCAGTGGAGCTTAATGTTATAAGGCTACTGACACTGATGTCCTTAATGCGACCATGTGGATCTGTTTCAGTTTGAGCAGCTTGTGTTCCTCTGGATGGAGAGACAGAAGTCCGGAGGCAATTACAGCCGATACCGTGCACAGACGGAGAAACATGTGGTGCTGTGTGTCAGCTCCCTAAAAATAGATCTTCTCATGGATTTCCTGAATGAATTCTACGCACATCCCCGACTACAGGTGAGGAAAAAGAAAGCAGCGAGGGTGGGAAGAAAAATCTGCATGTTAATTCAAGAACCAGTGGGCTAGAGTTACCTAAAAACTTCTCAAAATCAAATGTAATCTGGAACTTTTTGGAACCAGGATTGGCAGTTCCAAAAAACATTATAAACCATGTTGAAGGACTTATTTTTGATGGCCTGTCCTTAGGTGGGTTGTGATGTCCAGGACCGCCAAGTCAGCACAATAAAGGGGCAACAGGGCCCCTGCAAGTGTCCCGGTCCTTTTATTGTTTGCACAGGCAGAGCCCCATACACACAGTTGTGGCCATGCCTGGTACTCCAAACCATTAAATAGCCTGGTCCTTTTATTGTTTACACAGGCAGATCCCCATACTTACAGTTGTGGCCATGCCTGGTACTCCAAACCAGTAAATAGCCTGGCCCTTTTATTGTTTACACAGGCAGATCACCATACTTACACTTGTGGCCATGCCTGGTACTGCAACTCAGTCCTATTCATTTGATGCAGCACCAGGTATGGATATCCATATGGACGAACCACTGTACCTGTGCATGTATGTCCAGGACCCCCCAGTCAGCACAATGAAGGCACAATCCCAGCCCTTTTATTGTTTACACAGGCAGATCCCCATACTTACAGTTGTGGCCATGCTTGGTACTGCAACTCAGTCCTATTCATTTGATGCAGCACCAGGTATCGATATCCGTATGGACAAGCCACTGTACCTGTGCATGTATGTCCAGGACCCCCCAGTCAGCACAATGAAGGCACAATCCCAGCCCTTTTATTGTTTACACAGGCAGAGCCCCATACATACAGTTGTGGCCATGCCTGGTACTGCAATTCAGTCCTATTCACTTGATGCAGTACCAGGCATGGATTACCATATTGATGAGCCACTGTACCTGTGCATGTATGTCCAGGAACCCCAGTCAGCACAATAAAGGGGCAATAGGTCCCCTGCAAGTGTCCCGGTCCTTTTATTGTTTGCACAGGCAGAGCCCCATACATACAGTTGTGGCCATGCCTGGTATTCCAAACTAGTAAGTATCCCGGTCCTTTTAATGTTTACACAGGCAGATCCCCATACACACAGTTGTGGCCATGCCTGGTACTGTAACTCAGTCTTATTCAGTTGATGCAGTACCAGGCATGGATATTTGTATGGAAAGAGCCACTGTACTTGTACAAATTAAGAAGTAGATGTGTCGCTACCCTGATCGGCAGAGTTCCTGCGGGTAGGACCCCCACCAATCATAAGTTGTATGGGATTTAAAAAACATGCCTTTTTTTTATTATTTTTTTTACAAAAAAACAGCGCCACACCTGTGCATGGATTGTGTCTGGTATTACATCTCAGCACTGATAAAGTAAATACGAGGTGACCTGCAATACCATAAATAACCTGTGGACAGGTGTGGTGCTGTTTTGCGGAAAAAATATAGCAAAATAGATTTGGATGACACCTTTAAGCCATCAATGTAAAAATCCAACTGTCTACTTCTGGCAAGATGATCATTAAAAACACATTGATGAATGCATAATTTATATCTCCTCCATTATCCAAAATGTTCTGTCTGTACAGGATCATTATGTCGTTCTCCTGTGTCCTACTGAAATGGATCTTCCGGTAAGAAGAGTCTTACAGATCCCCCTGTGGTCCCAACGAGTCATCTATCTGCAGGGCTCGGCGCTGAAGGATCAAGATCTCATGAGAGCCAAGTACGTTGTTCTCGAGTCTTAAGGAACATTGCTCCCCTGTTAGGACTCATCATCTTCTAGCAGATTTCCCTAATTATAACTACTGGAGATTACTATCAGATCTCACCAGGAGGTCTTTGGATTTCTCAAAGACCTCTGTGGGTGAAGGTGCATCGCACAATTCTGCGATGAATCATTTCTTTATTATTTGGACCCCAGTTTTACTGATACAATGCTCCAAATTCTCAGCATTGATATAGGGTTAAATGATAGAATTCTGTCTGCCTTCAGCCACCACTAGGGGGAGCAAGTAGGCTTGCTGCATACAATTTAAACATTAAAGATGTCCGAGATTTTGATGCTGATGGCTTATCCTCAGGATAGGCCATCATTACCAGATCGGTGAGGGGTCCGACTCCTGGCACCCCTGAGATCAGGCATAGTCTTCCTAGACCAGTGACGTCACACGCATTGGTCACATGGCCTAGGTGTAGCTTAGTTACATTCAAGTTTATGGATCTGGGCTGAAATACAGTCAGGTCCATAAATATTGGGACATCGACACAATTCTAACATTTTTGGCTCTATACACCACCACAATGGATTTAAAATGAAACAAACGAGATGTGCTTTACCTGCAGACTGTCAGCTTTAATTTGAGGGTATTTACATCCAAATCAGGTGAACGGTGCAGGAATTACAACAGTTTGCATATGTGCCTCCCACTTGTTAACCTCCCTGGCGGTATTCCCGAGCGTGAGTCCGGGTTAATTTTCTCTGCCAGGAGCAGTAACCCCGAGTCACGCTCGGGGTAACATTGCAGAGCTGTCATCTGACTTCCTGGTTCCGTTCCCTGCGAGCTGCAGCGGTGCGGGGGAGCGGAACTGGGCGGGAAATTCAAAAGTGTAAACATAAAAGAGGTGATACATTGTAATCTGAGAGGATTACTCTGTATCACCTCAGATCTGACACTTGATCGCTGTGCAGTGCCCCTTGCCTGCCATTTTACTGTCATTTGTGAACATAAAATATTTATAACATGGCATCAAAAAAAGCACCACTTTTAATACAAAATTCCTGACATATCGTATTTATACCGCCAGGTTGGTTAAGGAACCAAAAGTAATGGGACATAATAATAATCATAAATCAAACTTTCACTTTTTAATACTTGGTTGCAAATCCTTTGCAGTCAATTACAGCCTGAAGTCTGGAACGAACAGACATCACCAGACGCTGGGTTTCATCCCTGGTGATGCTCTGCCAGGCCTCTACTGCAACTGTCTTCAGTTCCTGCTTGTTCTTGGGGCATTTTCCCTTCAGTTTTGTCTTCAGCAAGTGAAATGCATGCTCAATGGGATTCAGCTCAGGTGATTGACTTGGCCATTGCATAACATTCCACTTCTTTCCCTTAAAAAACTCTTTGGTTGCTTTTGCAGTATGCTTTGGGTCATTGTCCATCTGCACTGTGAAGCGCCGTCCAATGAGTTCTGAAGCATTTGGCTGAATATGAGCAGATAATATTGCCCGAAACACTTCAGAATTCATCCTGCTGCTTTTGTCAGCAGTCACATCACCAATAAATACAAGAGAACCAGTTCCATTGGCAGCCATACATGCCCACGCCATGACACTACCACCACCGTGCTTTACTGATGAGGTGGTATGCTTAGGATCATGAGCAGTTCCTTTCCTTCTCCATACTCTTCTCTTCCCATCACCCTGGTACAAGTTGATCTTGGTCTCATCTGTCCATAGGATGTTGTTCCAGAACTGTGAAGGCTTTTTTAGATGTCGTTTGGCAAACTCTAATCTGGCCTTCCTGTTTTTGAGGCTCACCAATAGTTTACATCTTGTGGTGAACCCTCTGTATTCACTCTGGTGAAGTCTTCTCTTGATTGTTGACTTTGACACACATAAGCCTACCTCCTGGAGAGTGTTCCTGATCTGGCCAACTGTTGTGAAGGGTGCTTTCTTCACCAAGGAAAGAATTCTTCGGTCATCCACCACAGTTGTTTTTCGTGGTCTTCCGGGTCTTTTGGTGTTGCTGAGCTCACCGGTGTGCTCCTTCTTTTTAAGAATGTTCCAAACAGTTGTTTTGGCCGCACCTAATGTTTTTGCTATCTCTCTGATGGGTTTGTTGTGTTTTTCAGCCTAATGATGGCTTGCTTCACTGATAGTGACAGCTCTTTGGATCTCATCTTGAGAGTTGACAGCAACAGATTCCAAATGCAAATGGCACACTTGAAAGGAGCTCTGGACCTTTTATCTGCTCATTGTAATTGGGATAACGAGGGAATAACACAAACCTGGCCATGGAACAGCTGAGAAGCCAATTGTCCCATTACTTTTGGCCCCTTAACAAGTAGGAGGCACTTATGCAAACTGTTGTAATTCCTGCACCGTTTACCTGATTTGGATGTAAATACCCTCAAATTAAAGCTGACAGTCTGCAGGTAAAGCACATCTTGTTCGCTTCATTTCAAATCTATTGTGGTGGTGTATAGAGCCCAAAATGTTACAATTGTGTCGATGTCCCAATATTTATGGACCTAACTGTACCAAGCACACACACTATACAATGTACAGAGCTGTGCTTGGTAAGCTGTGAGGAGGTCGCACTACTCACCAATGCGCCTCGGACTCTTTAAACAGCTGATCAGTGGGGGTATTGGGTATCGGATTCCCACCAATCTGATATTGATGACCTTTAGGATAGGGTTTCAATATTTACTGTAACTCCTTAAAAACAACTCTTTGGTGTTAAAACAGAATGCAGTAAGTAGAGCTCCCCCTAGTGGTGACTACATAGAGCCAGAATTTCTTTCATATATCACTAGGTCTCAAAAAAGCTTAAAGGACCCAATATGGGTACGGTATGTTAACTAAACAAACAAAAAAGCCGCAGGGGCTCACTACCAGACTTGACCCAGAACTCCTATTATTTATATTGTAAAAAGTAACTTTTATTAATATATATTAAACGCGCTATGAGCCAAAAAAGAAGTGTTTTAAAATAAACTGTTCCCTGAGACCAGTGCGTGATTAGTGTGTTTTGTTTTTCAGTGGTGGAGACGTGCACTCTCTCCACCACTTCACATTAGCAGCCACAGCCCTGCAGGCTAGGCCAGTTACATCACTGACTCACATGACACGCTCGGGTTAATATCCTGATGCTAACTGGCTGGCTGATAGACTAACTGACACACGGGACCAGGTATACAGCGAATTAAAAACTAAAGCTGCCCCCTGACATGTTTCTCCAGATCACTGGCTTCTTCAGGGGTTTTAGGGCATCTTCAGGGGTATTCGGGCAACTCTGCCCAAAAACCCCTGAAGAAGCCAGTGATCTGGAAAAACATCTTGGGGGACAGCTTTAGTTTTTAGTTTTTAATTCGCTGTATACCTGGTCCCGTGTGTCAGTTTGTCAATGTCTATCAGCCAGTTTGTTAACAATATAAAAGAACTTCTGGGTCAAGTCTGGTGGTGAGCCCCGGCGAATTTTTTGTTTGTTTATAGCACTAGGTCTCCCACCTCAGAGACCATCCTATCTCCAAAATGGGTCCCCAAAAGTGAAGGAGAGTTAGCCTGCTTGGCTATTTTAGGAAGTCCCATAGAAATGAATGGAGAGTGCACTGAGCAAGCGCGGCCATCACTCCATTAACTTCTATGGGACTGCCAAAGATAGCTGAGCCAGTGCTTGAGTATTTGAAATTAATGGAGGGTGGCCACACATGCATGGCTGCTCTTCGATTCCTTCAGAGGTCCCATTCTGGAGATTTGGGACCTGCACCTATCAGACATTGGCGGCATACCTTAGCCATACTGTATGCACCAGTGTCTAAGATGAGACAACCCCTTTAACTCTGTGGCTGTATAAAGGGAAGCAGGGGCACCTGGAGCCCTGAATGAGCTTGTTTGTGCATAAGATGGTCTACTGGTAGGGAAGCTATATCTGCTGATTGAAAGAGAAGAGCCTGTTTACCCTTCTGAGGGCTCGTCAGTGCAGAACTAACCAGCTTCCACTTCTGGTCACTAATCCTCTGTATTTATAACCTATGTGACTTCCAGCCAGCTAACTAACATACACTCCTCTTATTTTTCTCCTGCTTCCTTCTCCCACCTTGTTCTCTACCCTGTGCTTCTATAGAATTGATGACGCAGAAGCCTGCTTCATTCTCAGCAATCGCTTTGAAACCGACCGCATCGCAGCTGTACGTTTATAAGGGGAAAAAGGGGAGAATTACTGCTATGTTCTTAATAAATGGGTTTCTGACAATTACTCATCCTAGGGGCCACCAGCAGGGGAAGTTGTAATGTGTCCATTATAGAGTAAAGGAAGTACACCATCTATTATGCCGGTATTATATTAGTTATATTCTTGTACATAGGAGGCAGTATTATAGTAGTTATATTCTTGTACATAGGAGCAGTATTATAGTAGTTAGATTCTTGTACATATGGGCAGTATTATAGTAGTTATATTTTTGTACAAAGGAGCAGTATTATAGCAGTTATATTATGTTACATAGGAGGCAGTATTATAGTAGTTATATTCATGAACATAGGAGCAGCATTATAGTAGTTATATTCTTGTACATAGGAGCAGTATTATAGTAGTTATATTCTTGTACATAGGAGCAGCATTATAGTAGTTATATTCTTGTACATAGGAGGCAGTATTATAGTAGTTATATTCTTGTACTGAGGAGCAGTATTATAGTAGTTATATTCTTGTACATAGGTGCAGTATTATAGTTATATTCTAGTATATAGGAGGCAGTATTATAGTACTTATTTTCTTGTACATAGGAGGCAGTGTTATAGTAGTTATATTCTTGTACATAGGAGGCAGTATTATAGTAGTTATATTCTTGTACATAGGAGCAGTATTATAGTAGTTATATTCTTGTACATAGGGGGCAGTATTATAGTAGTTATATTCTTGTTCATTGGGGGCAGTATTATAGTAGTTATATTCTTGTACATAGGAGGCAAGTATTATAGTAGTTATATTCTTGTACATAGGAGCAGTATTATAGTAGTTATATTCATTGTACATAGGAGCAGTATTATAGTAGTTATATTCTGTACATAGGAGCAGTATGATAGTAGTTATATTCTTGTACATAGGAGCAGTATTATAGTAGTTATATTCTTGTACATAGGAGCAGTATTATAGTAGTTATATTCTTGTACATAGGAGCAGTATTATAGTAGTTATATTCTTGTACATAGGAGCAGTATTATAGTAGTTATATTCTTGTACATAGGAGCAGTATTATAGTAGTTATATTCTTGTACATAGGAGCAGTATTATAGTAGTTATATTCCTTGTACATAGGAGCAGTATTATAGTAGTTATATTCTTGTACATAGGAGCAGTATTATAGTAGTTATATTCTTGTACATAGGAGCAGTATTATAGTAGTTATATTCTTGTACATAGGAGGCAGTATTATAGTAGTTATATTCTTGTACATAGGAGCAGTATTATAGTAGTTATATCTTGTACATAGGAGGCAGTATTATAGTAGTTATATTCTTGTACATAGGAGCAGTATTATAGTAGTTATATTCTTGTACATAGGAGGCAGTATTATAGTAGTTATATTCTTGTACATAGGAGCAGTATTATAGTAGTTATATTCTTGTACATAGGAGCAGTATTATAGTAGTTATATTCTTGTACATAGGAGGCAGTATTATAGTAGTTATATTCTTGTACATAGGAGGCAGTATTATAGTAGTTATATTCTTGTACATAGGAGCAGTATTATAGTAGTTATATTCTTGTACATAGGAGGCAGTATTATAGTAGTTATATTCTTGTACATAGGAGCAGTATTATAGTAGTTATATTCTTGTACATAGGAGCAGTATTATAGTAGTTATATTCTTGTACATAGGAGCAGTATTATAGTAGTTATATTCTTGTACATAGGAGCAGTATTATAGTAGTTATATTCTTGTACATAGGAGCAGTATTATAGTAGTTATATTCTTGTACATAGGAGGCAGTATTATAGTAGTTATATTCTTGTACATAGGAGCAGTATTATAGCTAGTTATTTCTTGTACATAGGAGCAGTATTATAGTAGTTATATTCTTGTACATAGGAGGCAGTATTATAGTAGTTATATTCTTGTACATAGGAGGCAGTATTATAGTAGTTATATTCTTGTACATAGGAGCAGTATTATAGTAGTTATATTCTTGTACATAGGGCAGTATTATAGTAGTTATATTCTTGTACATAGGAGCAGTATTATAGCTAGTTATATTATGTTACATAGGAGGCAGTATTATAGTAGTTATATTCTGACATAGGAGCAGCATTATAGTAGTTCTATTCTTGTACATAGGAGCAGTATTATAGTAGTTATATTCTTGTACATAGGAGCAGCATTATAGTAGTTATATTCTTGTACATAGGAGGCAGTATTATAGTAGTTATATTCTTGTACATGAGGAGCAGTATTATAGTAGTTATATTCTTGTACATAGGGGCAGTATTATAGTAGTATATTCTAGTACATAGGAGGCAGTATTATAGTACTTATTTCTTGTACATAGGAGGCAGTATTATAGTAGTTATATTCTTGTACATAGGAGGCAGTATTATAGTAGTTATATTCTTGTACATAGGAGCAGTATTATAGTAGTTATATTCTTGTACATAGGAGCAGTATTATAGTAGTTATATTCTTGTACATAGGAGCAGTATTATAGTAGTTATATTCTTGTACATAGGAGCAGTATTATAGTAGTTATATTCTTGTACATAGGAGCAGTATTATAGTAGTTATATTCTGTACATAGGAGGCAGTATTATAGTAGTTATATTCTTGTACATAGGAGGCAGTATTATAGTAGTTATATTCTTGTACATAGGAGCAGTATTATAGTAGTTATATTCTTGTACATAGGAGGCAGTATTATAGTAGTTATATTCTGTACATAGGAGCAGTATTATAGTAGTTATATTCTTGTACATAGGAGCAGTATTATAGTAGTTATATTCTTGTACATAGGAGCAGCATTATAGTAGTTATATTCTTGTACATAGGAGCAGTATTATAGTAGTTATATTCTTGTACACAGGAGCAGTATTATAGCAGTTATATTCTTGTACATAGGAGACAGTATTATAGTAGTTATATTCTTGTACATAGGAGCAGCATTATAGTAGTTATATTCTTGTACATAGGAGGCAGTATTATAGTAGTTATATTCTTGTACATAGGAGCAGTATTATAGTAGTTATATTCTTGTACTGAGGAGCAGTATTATAGTAGTTATATTCTTGTACATAGGAGCAGTATTATAGTAGTTATATTCTTGTACATAGGAGGCAGTATTATAGTAGTTATATTCTTGTACATAGGAGGCAGTATTATAGTAGTTATATCCTTGTACATAGCAGGCAGTATTATAGCAGTTATATTCCCGTACATAGGAGGCAGTATTATAGTAGTTATATTCTTGTACATAGGAGGCAGTATTATAGTAGTTATATTCTTGTACATAGGAGGCAGTATTATAGTAGTTATATTCTAGTACATAGGAGCAGTATTATAGTAGTTATATTCTTGTACATAGGAGGCAGTATTATAGTAGTTATATTCTTGTACATAGGAGCAGTATTATAGTAGTTATATTCTTGTACTGAGGAGCAGTATTATAGTAGTTATATTCTTGTACATATAAGCAGTATTATAGTAGTTATATTCTTGTACATAGGAGCAGCATTATAGTAGTCATATTCCCGTACATAGGAGGCAGTATTATAGTAGTTATATCCTTGTACATAGGAGCAGTATTATAGTAGTTACTGTATATTCTTATGCATGGCAAACATTTATATTTATCAAGCATATTAGTGGTTTGGTTTGAAAAGCCAGAGATGTTCTCAGAGAAGTTACATTCAAAGTTTATTACTCAGCAGGGGGTGATAATGAGCACAGGGACAATACATCCACAATTGAAAACAATATGAAGTCTGTCTCTGTCCTGAGGCATAGCGGGAAGGACAGATTTTTAGCTACAATAATATAATATTGGTAATAATAATTGACACTTTATTACTTTTTGAGCTGAGGAGGTGATTAATCTGTGACAATAATAGCGTGCAATGTTCTCATCTGCTCACTAGGATCACCAGACCATTCTCCGAGCCTGGGCCGTAAAAGATTTTGCTCCTAATTGTCCTCTTTATGTCCAGATACTGAAGCCAGAAAACAAGTTTCATATCAAATTTGCAGGTAATGAATACGTTGTTATTAAGGCTCCAGTGTAATCATTCAAAGAGATTATGAGCATCAATGAGATTTTTATTAGATAATGCACAGTACACACATTATCCATCACACTGAGCATTAGGCTTCCTTTCCACTGAGGCAGGAGATATTATGATTGTATAGTAATGGGAAAAAAAATCTGCAGTACTTTCCTGCAGTGTCCTTTCAAGACATCATTTATTTTTTTTATACTGACCTACAAAGAGTGACTTGTGTCTACCTGATAATGATATGAAAGCAAACTGTAGTTCTTTATTTCGCCTGTGGTGGTGCTGCAGGAGAACTGAACACTTCGTGCCAGCTTCCTCCAAAGATTATTGTCAGGCAGGGTATTCTAGCTTTTCTGCCACCTGATGCAAAAATTGAAATGACGCCCCGTCTAGTGAAATTCTTAATCCAATGCTCAGTTCCCTATGTCGCATAAACTTTAAAGTTGGTGATCTTTTGTTTGAATACCCGTCTACCGTACCATGCCCGTCTACCTATCCTGCTCCTTGCCGTCTGCCCCCACCTTGAAACCTTTACCTGGACTACACACATACTCTTCCTGCTCCGACCTTGGAACTGCTATTTGGACTGTGTTCAGACCACGAGTCCTTGGTCAGTGGGTCAGCAGCAAACTACTCTAGGACTACGCCAAGAGGTAGCGTCCTGGCTAGTTCCCGCCAGTGAAGTCTAGATCCGCTGTACAGCAATCTCCAGAACTCCCATAGAAATTAATGGTGCGGCCTGTTGCCCTGATCACTTTAGGGGCACAGCAAGAGGCCTACAGGGGGTACTGGGTCCCAGCTGTAGGACCCCACTGATCTGATAGTTATCCTCTATCCTGTGGCTATCCAGTAGTCATAATACCTACTATAGTGACCCCAGTAGTTACAGTGCCCCAGTTGTTATGATACCTGCATGTCTCCACTAATTACAATAACCCCAGTAGCTATGATGTCCCCCATAGTGTTCCTAGTAGTTATAATGCCCCCTATAGTGCCCCCAGTAGTTATTATGTCCCATTGTAGTGACTCCAGTATTTAGAACGCCCATGTAGCGCTCCCAGTAGGTCTAATAGCTTGCAGTAGTGACTCCTGTATCTACAATCCTCCTGTAGTGCCCCCAGTAGTTATAATGCCCCGCTGCTACCCCCTCAGTGACAGCTCAGCCGCTGCCTGAGGAGAGATGCGGCTCTGCAATCAGGGAATCATTATACAAAGAAGGTATAGCAGACAAGTCCTTTAATTTCTGCTACTGATGCTGCACCCCAGGTCTGATATTCTGACGTACAGATATTAAGTAATACTATTTGATCACCCTGGTAGACTAATTACATCGCTATAAATCAGGTATAAGGTCACACAATATGGCGGCATCCGATGCCTCTGATCTCATGTGAATTGTATTGTCTTTTCATTAGTTTCTGACCTCAGCATTTTTTTCTCTTTAGATCATGTGGTCTGTGAAGAAGAATTTAAGTATGCCATGTTGGCGCTCAACTGTGTTTGCCCAGCAACCTCCACCCTCATCACATTACTGATACACACCTCTAGGGGGCAGTAAGTAAAGGAAACATGAATGAAAACAATACATTTGCAAAATAAAAAAATATATTTAGAATTTCAATAGATGTCCATTGTTCCTCCCTCTACTTGTCCCTTAACCTGGGTTTAGACCATTCAGCAGGAGGCCAATGTTGCTTTGTCTCTGCTGGAGCTGAAGCTTGCTCCTGGTGCAACCCCCTCCTTATGTCCTGCCTGTAATAGAGACCAGGCACAATTAAAAGGGGTTTTCTGGAACTAAGATATTGATGACTCCCTATTTACTTGAATAGGAGCTGAGCTGAGGTACCCGGGAATAGGCACTACACGGTGTACGGAGCTGTGTACACTGTTTACTTTCTGGAATTGTGGCTGCTTGTGCAGCGAGGCCATGAGGAGCCTAAGTAAAGGATGGGATTGTTACTGGTTGTGGCTGTCACAGTCAATCACAGCGACTGTCCTCCCACAGTTGCTCCCTAGGGCCTCCCAGTGAAAGGAGGGGACACCCTTACTTCCCTCAGGGCACACCCTGGTTCTGGGGCTCCTGCCTGATGGTATTTGAATGGGCTCCCTTGAGGTTAGGTGTTTGAATGGATGCAAGGCAGGGTGTGTTTAGGGCAATGGCTGGTGTATGGAGTAGGAATCAGGAAACCTGGCCAGAGATAAAATAATACACATCTCTCTTCTGTATTGCAAAATAGGAGTTATAGTACATCCAGTAATAGCAAAACACAGTTACAATTGAAATTTGCTCCAAGATAGCAGTGCATAAATTTAGCTAAGGATGGGAATTATGGCCCTCTTTGCTTTCTATCTTGTTGAAATAGAATCTCTTGGCAATAATGGCTGTAGTGTCCACTTCAGCATACTGGTTTTGGAAGGCATACCTGGCCAGAACGTGTCCAGTTGCGAAGGGTCTTTAACGATGTCCCTCACAACAGCAAAGTCTGAATGGCTGCAGTAGCAGGTCACCTTACTGACCCTTTTTCTGTAGCTTTTCAAGCTTTCTTGAGCCTGAGAGGAGGTAGCATAGGTCACTGCTTCCATCCACTCTGAATCCTCCCTAGAACAACTTCCAGCTAAGGGTGGAGTCATCCATCACCTTGCCTCCTACAAGGGCTGAGCCGGAGTTGTTAACCTTGGCTGTGCCATCTATACTTGGCTATACTGGTTGCAATACAAAACATACCATTATACTACAGACCATTTGTTGATACCTCCTGCTGTAGGGTACTGCACAGGTAACCGCTGATTGGTGGTGGTACCGTGTTTCCGACCCCCACCGATCTGATTTTGACGACCTATCCAATGAATAGGTCATTAATATCTGAGTCCCAAAAAAACATTTTAAAGTTACATTTGATAGCTATGTCTAATTGACTTTCACCTAATGCTTTTTGTTCAGGGAAACCACAACAGATTCTTTTCTCCAGCGTCCAAGCCCTTGGCAAGCCCTCTCCAGGTACTGTGATGGAGCTCATGTCTTTACCTAACTTACTCATTCCTTTGGATGCATCCTCTTCTGATGGTTTTGTTTAGGTTTGCAGCCACCAAGAATCTTAAAGGGGTTGTCTCATCAAAGACAACCTATTTTGAAAATGTGACCACCTGACTTATCACCCAATGTTATGCTCCTGCAGCAAACAGATTATTTTGCTGGGGAAGTCAGAGAGCTGTAGTGTGACGGATACCACCCCTCGTGTCCAGTTGACGTCAACTACGTCGAGCTCACGAGACGCGGTATGGTCCCTGGTTACCAAGACTTGATGTTACGCCCTCCTGGAGGAGCTTGTAAGGTAAACTTGGTGCAGTTTACGCAGACACCTCCTGTCCATGCGGGCACAGAGAGGCAACAAGCTGAGAGAGCCTTTTCACTGCCGCAGTGAAAACAGCGCTGTCTCAGCCCGGGTAATCTGCCACCAGCTTCTTGTTCGATATAAGCCTGGTCCGCTAACGGGATTATATAGGGTGAGAAACCAACCCGCGGTAGCTTATAACTAGGCCGAAACATGGACGTGGGGATTCGTGATCGAGATACAAGACAGCACAAGATTAAATTATATATTTAATCGCCTTAAGGGCACACTAGATTTAACACTATACACAGAGAATATATAGAGTGGTCTGAGGTTACAAATACAGGGAATATGGTACACACAGGATTACGCAGAGTACAAGTCAGTTACCGGGTAGATGAATGTTCCTTTGCTGTATTCACATGGAGGGCAGGGATGTCAGCTGGTTTCCAGGTCTCTCCAAACACATTTGCATGATGTGACCCCCTTTCAGAAAGACACGCCCGCTTGCTGGCACAAGCCTTTTAAATTGTAGCCGGCCCGTCCTCTTGGAAGGGTCCACTACCCCCTCTTCTGGGCTGGCATGAAATGACCCACAAAACCCCTTTAGGGTTCATAGCTCCAGACCAGAATGTTGTAGAGAGGTGGTTCCGGGCCCAATTGATCCGCCTGGGTTCCGACTACAACTAGAGTCCAAACATGGTGCCGCTACATGGTTTCTGTGGGGAGATATGTATATCTCCCCTCCCGGGCATCCTAGCATCAAGCCAGGACCACGTGGATGTTTGGCTTTCCCCTAGGATCGCAAAAAGATAACCTAATTTTGCCTGGGATGGAGAAACGATTCATAATTCCTTATGAATCTCCGGTTCTATGCTGTCTGCTAGATCTGATTGAACTGGGGAATGGCTTAGACCCCCTGCAGGGAGGTTTTGCTGCAGGATCCATGCTGTCTGACTAGAGGTGTGAAATGTAACTAAATGTGGCCTGCTAGGAGTTTTCTGCTATCTGTTCACTACCTCTGCTATCTTTCAGCAAATGGTGGGTGTGAGGACATGGCTGACAGTAAATATTAATCCATATTCCTGACATGTTTTATTACATATTCAGATGTAATTCAAGAATGGCTTGCGTACACTGAGTGACTTTCTGTTCTACGTCATGAAAGGGAGTCCCAATTAAGGAGTCCATATACTCTAACAGGGAATATGGATGAGGGTTGTCTTCATGAGATAGCCTGACTGTATAGCAGTATTAGATTTATGCATTGAGATGTTGTCTGGTCACTGTATGTTAGTATTATTAGGGCACTATATTGGCAGTGTAAAAGACACCAAAACTATTACAATAATTTAAAAAAATACCATTACTAATACCAAATACCATACCATTCAGGCCAGTGATCGGCTGCAGCCAAAAACATGAAGTAACGGCTGCAGCAGCCAGTGTGTAGTATTAGTTCAGAGCATAGTACTTTTTTTTATTATTATTTTAATAGCTTCAGTGTCTTTTACAAAAAGAAAAATAGCTGGTACACCCCCTTTAAGCATTGTGTAGCACTGTATGGTATAATTTTGAAGTATAGAAGCAGCGCTGTATAGCATTGTAATTCAGTCAGATATGTGGTGGGGATATTTGAATATGATATGGTGCCCAAATTATTAGGGCAGAATATTGTATTTCACTGTTAATTAGGACACTGTATGACAGTACCCTGCCCTGTGCAAACAGCTTCTCCTGGTCAATCTAGTGGTAGGAAGGTTTCCTCATTTGGATACCTGTGGGTAATACAATACAATCTGTATAAGAGGACCCGTCCCCTCTCTTGACATGTCAGTTTTGGTAACTACTTGTATCCCCTTTGTAATAACAATTTCGGAGCCTATGACCCTAAGTTGTATCATTCCTTTATAATTCCCATGAATTGCCACAAGTTTGCAATGGAAGTCCGGATGGGGGTGTTGCCCTGCACTGTCTGATATTATCCAATCAGTACTGCCAGCTTCAGACTGTGCATGGCCACCCCTCCCAACTGGTAACACCCAGCTGGTCCTTCAATTCAAACTGCTATTAATTCATGTCTAACGTCTAGCAGGTATAATAAAGGAATAGCACAGCACAGAGTCATAAGAATAGATGCTCCAGAATTGCTATTACATGGGTGATGCAAGGAGTTACCAAAACATACATTTCAGGAGAGCTGACAGGTCCTCCTTAATGAAGTCACCTTGGTGGTATGGACCCTATTGAGAACAGTGTCAAATGGTTCTCCAGAATTTTTAAAATTGATGGCCTGTCCTTACGATTGCCCATCAATATCAGATTGGTGGATGTCCAACTCCTGCCACTTTTTGTGATCATCTGAGTGAAGGTTCCACATTTCTTCAGCAGGGACGTAACAGCGTTTCCCTTATTCCCACCAGAGATAATCCCACGTCGCCTGATCAGTGGCAGAGGAACTACAGCCGATGCTCTGCCAACGAAATCTACCACATACGCCTGAGCGAGAGCAAATTCTTTGGAGAATATGAGGGGAAGAGCTTCACATACTCCTCCTTCCACGCTCATAAAAAGTAAGTGATGTCCTATGTATGGTGGGATAAGGGGGGTTTCTGGTTTGTGTAAATCAAGCTTATTCTCTAATAGACTTGGTGGGAGTTTATCAAAACTGATGTCTGCTACCCTTTTCAGGTTATGCCCCTTTCTTTTTTTGGAGAAGGGCTTCCAATATGATAGTATTCTTGATTCCAGTCTACATATACTTATGCCCAATGAATAAAGCATCGAATACAAGCAGGGATGAAGCTACTGTGAGTGGGTGCAGGGACCCTGGGACCAGGTGCCTTAGAGAGCTTAAGGGTCCTCCACCCACCAGGGTTATTAATGCCATGTGGTAGGTGGGGGTTCCTGTTACAAAGTTTGCATTGGGGCCCAGGAGCTTCAAGATGTGCTTCAGAAAAGACATAAGATACAATCTCAGGGCAACCATCTCTACCACAATGACTGCTACATAAAATATAAAGACTTGACCTTTTTACTTTTAATTCAAATATATAAAAACAAAATTTGATGTGAACGTGACTGTTGTCAGATCCTAGTTGGGAAGAGCGAGGACGGTCAGAAGGTAATGTACCGAATCGCAGCTGAAGAAAGACATCTACAAGGTGGAAGTAGATTAAACTGACAATCACTTGACTATTATTTCTCCAGAATATGTTTCTCATTGTCCTGTTCTCGAGGGAGGGATGGGGGCATATTCAGAATAGCCTTTCCAGTCTGATATATAACATTACTCCCTTTGAATACAAAGTAGTAAGAGCTCCATTTATACAAGCAGGAAAATAACGCAAGTTTGGTCTTGCAAAAGTGAGTAATTAGGGTGAGGCTGTCTAATTAGGAGAAGTTAAATAGCCAGCCTTAGGGCAGCTCAGTTCTTTGAATCCAGAGGAAAAAAAGCTGACTGTTTGAGAGCTCTATTTATACAAGCAGGCAAATAACGTGAGTTTGTGAGCGTTCACGTGTTTGATTTTTAAGTGTGTGTTTGTATTGAGTGTGTGACTTTAGATTAAGTGACTTTAGTAGAGGACTGCAGTAAATCAGTTTCTTGTCACTGCACTATATTGTATCTTTCTCTTTTCTTGCGTAATCCTCATTGAGTATGTGCTCCATTACTGACAGCGCAGTCCAGTGCACATCTTGTCTAATGTATGCAGTCCTGGAACAGCCGTTCGACGGTGCATATCTTTGTTCAAAATGTGAGCAAATTGCCCGTTTGGAATCGTACATCAAGTATCTAACCGCACGAGTTTCAACACTGAGAGGCGTTAACAATTTGGAAAAGAGTTAGCACTCTATGGGGTAGAAGTGGGGAAGGGTGGTAGCAAGGAGGCTGAGGAAAGTGAGGTAGCTAGCTGGGTAACAGTTAGAAAGCGGAGTAGAGGGAAGAGTGCCAGGGAGGCTAGCCCTGATCTGTCACACCCCAACAAGTTGGCAAGGTTGGCAGATGAGGGGGATGTTAGTTTAGAGAGAGCACTGCTGCAGCCGGACCCTTCCTCTGCCAGTCAGGGGAATGTCAGCTCCAGTAAGGAGGGGACCTGGAGAGCAGGGCAGACAGGTGCTGGTAGTTGGAGACTCCATTTTTAGGGGTACAGATAGGGCGATCTGTCACAAAGACCGTGATCGACGAACAGTGTGTTGTCTTCCTGGCGCTAGAGTTCGACACATCACGGATTGGGTTGACAGGATACTGGGAGGGGCTAGAGAAGATCCAGCGGTCATGGTCCATATCGGAACCAATGACAAAGTTAGAGGTAGGTGGAGCGGGATTTAGGTCAAAAGCTTAGGGCAAGGACCTCAAAGGTAGTATTTTCTGAAATACTACCTGTACCTCGAGCCACACAAGAAAGGTAGTGGGAGATTAGGGAGGTTAACAAGTGGCTCAAGAACTGGTGTAGGAAGGAGGGGTTTGGTTTTCTGGAGAACTAGGCCGACTTCTCTGTCAGCTACATGCTCTATTGTATGGATGGGCTGCACCTCAATGGGGAAGGGGCAGCTGTGTTGAGGGAGAAGATGGCTAGAAGGTTGGAGGAGGGTTTAAACTAGGGACTGGGGGGGGGGGGATTACATTATAGGATGGGAAGATTCAGTTCAGAAGGAAAGGTGTAGTGTAAAAAATATACATAAACCTCTTAAATGTATGTATACTAATGCCAGAAGCCTGACCAATAAAACTGGGGAACTGGGATTAGTGATGTGTGAGGAGGACTATGACATAGTGGGAATAACTGAGACATGGCTGGATGATAGCTATGACAGTGGGAATAACTGAGACATGGCTGGATGATAGCTATGACAGTGGGAATAACTGATACATGGCTGGATGATAGCTATGACTGGGCAGTTAATGTACAGGGTTACAGTCTGTTTAGAAAAGGATCGCTAAAACAGGAGAGGGGTCTGCCTTTATGTAAAGTCCCGTCTAAAGCCCACATTCCGAGAAGATATACCGTAAGTGAGGGACATGAACATGTGGAGTCACTGTGGGTAGAGATACACGGAGGCAAAAACAATAATAAATTATTAATAGGAGTTTACTATAAACCACCTAATATACCCCACAGAGTCCACAGAAAATCTACTACTAAACGAGATAGACGAGGCGGCAAATCATAATGAGGTCGTTATTATGGGGGGCTTCAACTACCCAGATATAGACTGGGAAACTGAAAACTGTACATCTCATAAAGGAAACAGGTTCTTGGCAATAACCAAAGACAATTACCTTTCCCAACTGGTTCAGGACCCGACTAAAGGGACGGCCATACTTGACTTAGTATTAACCAATAGGCCTGACAGAACATCAGACATGCAGGTTGGGGGACACCTGGGAAATAGTGACCATAAAGTAATAACCTTCCAATTGTCATTCAAAAGAGTGTTTCTTCAGGGAGGAACAAAAATACCAAACTTCAAAAAAGCTAAATTTAGCCAACTAAGAGAGGCCATAGGCCTAACTAACTGGGACAAAGCCTCAAAAATTAAAATACAGCCAAAATGGGATATTTTTAAAAGCATCCTAAAATATAATTGTGAGAGGTACATACCTTTATGTAAATAAAAGGTTAAAGAACTAGAAGAAATCAATGTGGATAAATAAATCTGTAAAGAAAGCAACAAATGACAAAACAAAAGCATTTAAATCACCAAAACAGGAGGGTAGCGACGAAGCACTGAAAAACTAGGAAAAAAATTGAATATGTGAAAAACAAATAAAAGCGGCCAAACTAGAGACCGAGAGATTAATTGCCAAAGAGAGCAAAACGAACCCTAAAATGTTCTTCAATTATATAAATGGTAAAAAGTATAAATCTGAAGTTGTCCGCCCTTTACAGAGTGATGAGGGGTGAGTTGAAGAGAGCGATGAGGAGAAAGCAAAGCTATTTTTTCTCCACTGTATTCACTGATGAAATGCAGAATGTAAAAGTAAATTCCCCATTAAAAGTGCCCTGTCTGACTAACGAATAAGTACAGCGCCATCTTAAAAAGATTAAAATAGACAAATCGCCAGGACCAGATGGCATACACCCCCTGTATCCTAAGAGAATTAAGTAATGTCATAGCCAGACCCTTATTTCTGATATTTGCGGACTCTATACTGACAGGGAATGTCCCACAGGATTGGCGCATAGCAAATGTGGTGCCAATATTCAAAAAGGGTCCGAAAACAGAGCCCGGAAACTATAGGTCGGCAAGTTTAACATCCATCGTGGGTAAACTGTTTGAAGGCTTTCTAAGAGATGCTATCTTGGAACACCTCAATGAAAATAAGCAAATAACGCCATATCAGCATTGCTTCATGAGGGATCAGTCATGTCAAACTAATTTAATCAGTTTCTATGAGGAGGTAAGTTCTAGACTTGACAGCGGCGAATCAATGGATGTCGTATATCTGGACTTCTCCAAAGCATTTGACACTGTACCGCATAAAAGGTTAGTATATAAAATGAGAATGCTCAGACTGGGAGAAAATGTCTGCATGTGGGTAAGTAACTGGCTCAATGATAGAAAACAGAGGGTGGTTATTAACGGTACATACTCAGATTGGGTTACTGTCACTAGTGGGGCACCTCAGGGGTCAGTATTGGGCCTATTCTCTTCAATATATTTATTAATGATCTTGTAGAAGGCTTGCATAGTAAAGTATACATTTTCGCAGATGACACTAAACTGTGTAAAGTAATTTACACTGAAGAGGACAGTATACTACTACAGAGGGATCTGGATAGATTGGAGGCTTGGGCAGATAAGTGGCAGATGAGGTTTAACACTGACAAATGTAAGGTTATGCACATGGGAAGGAATAATGCAAGTCACCCATACATACTAAATGGTAAAACACTGGTAAACACTGACATGGAAAAGGACGTAGGAATTTTAGTGAACAGCAAACTAAGCTGCAAAAACCAGTGTCAGGCAGCTGCTGCCAAGGCCAATAAGATAATGGGTTGCATCAAAAGGAGCATAGATGCCCGTGATGAGAACATAGTCCTACCACTTTACAAATCACTAGTCAGACCACACATGGAGTACTGTGTACAATTCTGGGCTCCTGTGAACAAGGCAGACATAGCAGAGCTGGAGAGGGTCCAGAGGAGGGCAACTAAAGTAATAACTGGAATGGGGCAACTACAGTACCCTGAAAGATTATCAACATTAGGGCTATTCACTTTAGAAAAAAGACGACTGGGGGGAGATCCAATTACTATGTATAAATATATCAGGGGTCAGTACAGAGATCTATCCCATCATCTATTTATCCCCAGGACTGTGACTGTGACGAGGGGACATCCTCTGCGTCTGGAGGAAAGAAGGTTTGTACACAAACATAGAAGAGGATTCTTTACGGTAAGAGCAGTGAGACTATGGAACTCTCTGCCTGAGGAGGTGGTGATGGTGAGTACAATAAAGGAATTCAAGAGGGGCCTGGATGTATTTCTGGAGCGTAATAATATTACAGGCTATAGCTACTAGAGAGGGGTCGTTGATCCAGGGAGTTTTTCTGATTGCCTAATTGGAGTCGGGAAAGAATTTTTTCCCCCCTGTAGTGAGGAAAATTGGCTTCTACCTCACAGTTCTTTTTTTTGCCTTCCTCTGAATCAACTTACAGGATAACAGGCCGAACTGGATGGACAAATGTCTTTTTTTGGCCTTATGTACTATGTTACTACAGTTGTGTTCAAAATAATAGCAGTGTGTTTAAAACAATTTACAAAGCTCACAATCCTTCTAATAGGAATTATTTCCATACACACAAATGCATTGGGAACACTACACATTCTATTCCAAATCAAAACATGAAGAAAAATATATCCAATTTGTGTTGTTCCTCTAAAAAAAAAATTGAAGAAAAGTGAATATTGGACTGTTCGAAAACATAGCAGTTTGTATTCCTCTTTACAAACTCAAACATTCACTATATAAACTGAAAAATGTTTGAAGATTTTGCTTTCCTTTGAACAATCTTACTTTCACAGATAACTTTAGACCTTCTTTGATCTTCCAGGAGCTGATTGTTGGCTCCTTGCCATTTTGGCTATTCTTCTATCCATTTGATTGGTAGTTTTTCGCTTCCTTCCACGTATTTCAGTTTTTGGTTGCCATTTTAAAGGATTTGCGATCATTTTAGCTGAGCAGCCTATCATTTTCTGCACTTCTTTATATGTTTTCCCCTCTCCAAGCAACCTGGTAATCAAGGTACACTATTCTTCTGAAAAATGTCTGGAACGACCCATTTTCCTCAGAATTTCGGAGAGAAATGCACTGTAACCAGCATGTACAACATTTGCTGCCTTCCTTCCTTAAATAAGGGCAATAATTGCCACCTATTTTTCAAATAATGAATGACCTCACTCATCGAACTCCACACTGCTATTATTTTGAACATGCCCCTTTCAATAAGTGATTGAATTACAGAGAATCAGCAGCATGCATGTCATGACTGGTGGGTTTGTTGGATTTCTATTACTCTACTACACCTGCTAGTAAATTATTTGGCATGTAGAAATATATTTTCTACCAAAAACAGTGATTGATCAGATTAGTGATGTCTGACTGCTATTATTTTGAACACAACTGTACATTACTCATCATATGGTGGTGATGGTGGGGATTTAAGGGTTGTTCCAGAGTCAACCTTGTCCACCAAAGATTCTTCATTCGACCAAGGAAGTGAATGAAGTTGTTGACCAACATGAGCACTGTAGCTCCATTCTGAAAGGGTGCTCAGATACCTCTTGTTCTTGGGATTGATGGGGGTCCCCTCGCTATCTATTATTAATATAAATTTTTTAATCAGTCCATTTTTCTGAAATTATTTAATTAGGACAAGGTACATAGCATACAACAGTAGATAACCCCCCCTCCCACCTCCGCGCAGTGTCCACACTCTCTTCATCAGTACACCTTCTACGCTCCTTACAGAGTCTTCCCTTCTGAGCTCTATTGCACCTTTTGGGCGGTAAGTATAGTACTTCCCCTCCCAGTCAAGCTGACTGGCCCCATGCTATCTACCACCCAAGCTCTCAGCAAATCTTGTAAAGCCAGACCCCAGCGGGTAAACCAGCTCTCCTACTGCTTCCGAAATTTGGCAATAGCTCCTCTTTTCAGATAAATACCCTTTTCCATCCATATCAATTGATTTATGGACCCAACTAGTTCCTGTTTGTTCGGGCTAAGAGGTTGAATCCAATGCCTTGCAATAAGCTTTCTAGATGAGTAAAGAATCTTTGCTATTGCTGATCTTTGTCCCTCCGTTACAGTGAGATGCTGTGTAAGCCCCAGCACACCAAATGCGGAGACCCTAGGGAGTACAATAGTGAACGTTGTATCTATCATATTAAACACCTCCGACCAAAAAGCGTCAAGCTCTCTGCACGACCACATCATGTGGAGAAGGTTTGCCTCCGATTCAGCACAGCGGGGGCAGCAGGCATCCGGTCTGACTCCAATCTTATAAAGCATCAGTGGTGTTCTATACGCTCTATGTAACAGGAACAGCTGCAACCTACGTTGCGCCACACTAAGGGATAGTACAGGTGTGCACTCCAGAATGGACTGCCATTGGTCAGAGGACAAACGCCCCACATCCTTCTCCTAGTTCTAATTCAAACCAGCTACTGGATCCCCCAAACTCTTCTCCAAAAGGAACCCATAATGCAAAAGAAATAAGTTTATATGAAGCGGACGCTTGTACCACTTGGTCCTACAATGCTGTATTGGCAATAGACATAGGGACTTCTTTGTCCTGATATTGTATAGCATGTCGTAGTTGTAAATATGCAAAGAAGCTAGATCTACGCAGACCAAACTCTGTTTGCAGTTGTTGAAACGTTTTTAATGTCACATTGTCAAACACCTGGTGGACATAGCAGATCCCTTTCTGTGCCCAACCCTCGAACCCCTGCAATTTGTATAGTTCCCATAGGTATACGGTCTGCCACAATGGGGTTTATTTGGCAATGCCCAGCTGGTTCTTGACAGTCCACCAATCCTTGTGCATGAGTTGAAACGTAGGCAAGCCAGGGGTGTATAGCTTAAGTGCATGTGCCTCCAGCGCCCCGATCGGAGAATGATTCCCAACAAGAGCGCTAATAATAGATCTCCTGGAGTCCCCAATTGTTGACAAATTCCAACTTTGCATATGTTGGAGTTGTGCTGCAAGGAGGTAAGTCCAGGGATGCGGCAGTGCTACTCCCTCACTATCTTTAGCAAGTTGTAGCTTGGACAATTTTATCCTAGGCACTAGAGTTGAGCGAACACCTGGATGTTCGGGTTCGAGAAGTTCGGCCGAACATCCCGGAAATGTTCGGGTTCGGGATCCGAACCCGATCCGAACTTCGTCCCGAACCCGAACCCCATTGAAGTCAATGGGGACCCGAACTTTTCGGCACTAAAACGGCTGTAAAACAGCCCAGGAAAGGGCTAGAGGGCTGCAAAAGGCAGCAACATGTAGGTAAATCCCCTGCAAACAAATGTGGATAGGGAAATTAATTAAAATAAAAATTAAATAAATAAAAATTAACCAAAATCAATTGGAGAGAGGTTCCATAGCAGAGAATCTGGCTTCCCGTCACCCACCACTGGAACAGTCCATTCTCAGATATTTAGGCCCCGGCACCCAGGCAGAGGAGAGAGGTCCCGTAACAGACAATCTGGCTTCATGTCAGCAGAGAATCAGTCTGCATGTCATAGCAGAGAATGAGGCTTCACGTCACCCACCACTGCAACAGTCCATTGGCATATATTTAGGCCTAGCACACAGGCAGAGGAGAGGTTCATTCAACTTTGGGTAGCCTCGCAATATAATGGTAAAATGAAAATAAAAATAGGATTGAATGAGGAAGTGCCCTGGAGTCCAATAATATATGGTTATGGGGAGGTAGTTAATGTCTAATCTGGACAAGGGACGGACAGGTCCTGTGGGATCCATGCCTGGTTCATTTTTATGAACGTCAGCTTGTCCACATTGGCTGTAGACAGGCGGCTGCGTTTGTCTGTAATGACGCCCCCTGCCGTGCTGAATACACGTTCAGACAAAACGCTGGCTGCCGGGCAGGCCAGCACCTCCAAGGCATAAAAGGCTAGCTCTGGCCACGTGGACAATTTAGAGACCCAGAAGTTGAATGGGGCCGAACCATCAGTCAGTACGTGGAGGGGTGTGCACACGTACTGTTCCACCATGTTAGTGAAATGTTGCCTCCTGCTAACACGTTGCGTATCAGGTGGTGGTGCAGTTAGCTGTGGCGTGTTGACAAAAGTTTTCCACATCTCTGCCATGCTAACCCTGCCCTCAGAGGAGCTGGCCGTGACACAGCTGCCTTGGCGACCTCTTGCTCCTCCTCTGCCTTGGCCTTGGGCTTCCACTTGTTCCCCTGTGACATTTGGGAATGCTCTCAGTAGCGCGTCTACCAACGTGCGCTTGTACTCGCGCATCTTCCTATCACGCTCCAGTGCAGGAAGTAAGGTGGGCACATTGTCTTTGTAGCGTGGATCCAGCAGGGTGGCAACCCAGTAGTCCGCACAGGTTAAAATGTGGGCAACTCTGCTGTCGTTGCGCAGGCACTGCAGCATGTAGTCGCTCATGTGTGCCAGGCTGCCCAGGGGTAAGGACAAGCTGTCCTCTGTGGGAGGCGTATCGTCATCGTCCTGCCTTTCCCCCCAGCCACGCACCAGTGATGGACCCGAGCTGCGTTGGGTGCCACCCCGCTGTGACCATGCTTCATCCTCATCCTCCTCCACCTCCTCCTCATCCTCGTCCTCCTCGTCCTCCAGTAGTGGGCCCTGGCTGGCCACATTTGTACCTGGCCTCTGCTGTTGCCAAAAACCTCCCTCTGAGTCACTTCGAAGAGACTGGCCTGAAAGTGCTAAAAATGACCCCTCTTCCTCCTCCTCCTCCTCCTCCTCCTGGGCCACCTCCTCTTCCATCATCGCCCTAAGTGTTTTCTCAAGGAGACATAGAAGTGGTATTGTAACGCTGATAACGGTGTCATCGCCACTGGCCATGTTGGTGGAGTACTCGAAACAGCGCAACAGGGCACACAGGTCTCGCATGGAGGCCCAGTCATTGGTGGTGAAGTGGTGCTGTTCTGTAGTGCGACTGACCCGTGCGTGCTGCAGCTGAAACTCCACTATGGCCTGCTGCTGCTCGCACAGTCTGTCCAGCATGTGCAAGGTGGAGTTCCACCTGGTGGGCACGTCGCATATGAGGCGGTGAGCGGGAAGGCCGAAGTTACGCTGTAGCGCAGACAGGCGAGCAGCAGCAGGATGTGAACGCCGGAAGCGCGAACAGACGGCCCGCACTTTATGCAGCAGCTCTGACATGTCGGGGTAGTTGTGAATGAACTTCTGCACCACCAAATTCAGCACATGCGCCAAGCAAGGGATGTGCGTCAAATTGGCTAGTCCCAGAGCTGCAACGAGATTTCGCCCATTATCACACACCACCAGGCCGGGCTTGAGGCTCACCGGCAGCAACCACTCGTCGGTCTGTTGTTCAATACCCCGCCACAACTCCTGTGCGGTGTGGGGCCTGTCCCCCAAACATATGAGTTTCAGAATGGCCTGCTGACGTTTACCCCGGGCTGTGCTGAAGTTGGTGGTGAAGGTGTGTGGCTGACTGGATGAGCAGGTGGAAGAAGAGGAGGAGGAAGCCGAGAAGGAGGAGGTGGCAACAGGAGGCAAAGAATGTTGCCCTGCGATCCTTGGCGGCGGAAGGACGTGCGCCAAACAGCTCTCCGCCTGGGGCCCAGCTGCCACTACATTTACCCAGTGTGCAGTTAGGGAGATATAGCGTCCCTGGCCGTGCTTACTGGTCCACGTATCTGTGGTTAGGTGGACCTTGCTACAGATGGCGTTGCGCAGTGCACACTTGATTTTATCGGATACTTGGTTGTGCAGGGAAGGCACGGCTCTCTTGGAGAAGTAGTGCCGGCTGGGAACAACATACTGTGGGACAGCAAGCGACATGAGCTGTTTGAAGCTGTCTGTGTCCACCAGCCTAAATGACAGCATTTCATAGGCCAGTAGTTTAGAAATGCTGGCATTCAGGGCCAGGGATCGAGGGTGGCTAGGTGGGAATTTACGCTTTCTATCAAATGTTTGTGAGATGGAGAGCTGAACGCTGGCGTGTGACATGGTTGAGACGCTTGGTGACGGAGGTGGTGGTGGTGGTGTTGGTGGTACATCCCCTGTTTGCTGGGCGGCAGGTGCCAACGTTCCTCCAGAGGCGGAGGAAGAGGCCGAGGCGGCAGCAGCAGAATAGGCCGAGGCGGCAGCAGCAGAAGAGGTAGCAGGGGGAGCCTGAGTGACTTCCTTGGTTTTAAGGTGTTTACTCCACTGCAGTTCATGCTTTGCATGCAGGTGCCTGGTCATGCAGGTTGTGCTCAGGTTCAGAACGTTAATGCCTCGCTTCAGGCTCTGATGGCACAGCGTGCAAACCACTCGGGTCTTGTCGTCAGCACATTGTTTGAAGAATTGCCATGCCAGGGAACTCCTTGAAGCTGCCTTTGGGGTGCTCGGTCCCAGATGGCGGCGGTCAGTAGCAGGCGGAGTCTCTTGGCGGCGGGTGTTCTGCTTTTGCCCACTGCTCCCTCTTTTGCTACGCTGTTGGCTCGGTCTCACCACTGCCTCTTCCTCCGAACTGTGAAAGTCAGTGGCACGACCTTCATTCCATGTGGGGTCTAGGACCTCATCGTCCCCTGCATCGTCTTCCACCCAGTCTTGATCCCTGATCTCCTGTTCAGTCTGCACACTGCAGAAAGACGCAGCAGTTGGCACCTGTGTTTCGTCATCATCAGAGACATGCTGAGGTGGTGTTCCCATGTCCTCATCATCAGGAAACATAAGTGGTTGTGCGTCAGTGCATTCTATGTCTTTCACCGCTGGGGAAGGGCTAGGTGGATGCCCTTGGGAAACCCTGCCAGCGGAGTCTTCAAACAGCATAAGAGACTGCTGCATAACTTGAGGCTGAGACAGTTTCCCTGGTATGCATGGGGGTGATGTGACAGACTGATGGGGTTGGTTTTCAGGCGCCATCTGTGCGCTTTCTGCAGAAGACTGGGTGGGAGATAATGTGAACGTGCTGGATCCACTGTCGGCCACCCAATTGACTAATGCCTGTACCTGCTCAGGCCTTACCATCCTTAGAACGGCATTGGGCCCCACCATATATCGCTGTAAATTCTGGCGGCTACTGGGACCTGAGGTAGTTGGTACACTAGGACGTGTGGATGTGGCAGAACGGCCACGTCCTCTCCCAGCACCAGAGGGTCCACTAACACCACCACGACCATGTCCACGTCCGCGTCCCTTACTAGATGTTTTTCTCATTGTTATGGTTCACCACAACAACAAATATATTATTTGGCCCAATGTATTGTATTCAAATTCAGCGGGATATAAATTTGAGGCCTAGTATTTAGGCGCTGGGTGACCGGTATGGATTTAGTGACAGAATTAGACTGGGATATGCACAGTAGCGTGTGTGTGTGAAGTTATTCTGAATGACCCAATGTGCACCTTGAATATTATATACCCTTTTAGGGATAGATTTCAAATAGCTCTGATATAGCAGAAACCACTAAATTATGAAATTGTTAAATTGGGAATTGTATTTAAACCCAGAACAAAAAATGTGCTTTGACGGACACTAAATAACTTTCCCAGCCACAACAGGACAGCGGTAACGAGAGATTTAGCAGGATATAAATTTGAGGCCTAGTATTTAGGCGCTGGGTGACAGGTATGGGTTTAGTGACAGAATTAGACTTAGAAATACACAGTAGCGGGTGTGTGTGAAGTTATTCTGAATGACCCAATGTGCACCTTGAATATTATATACCCTTTTAGGGATAGATTTCAAATAGCTCTGATATAGCAGAAACCACTAAATTATGAAATTGTTAAATTGGGAATTGTATTTAAACCCAGAACAAAAAATGTGCTTTGACGGACACTAAATAACTTTCCCAGCCACAACAGGACAGCGTTAACGAGAGATTTAGCAGGATATAAATTTGAGGCCTAGTATTTAGGCGCTGGGTGACAGGTATGGGTTTAGTGACAGAATTAGACTTAGAAATACACAGTAGCGGGTGTGTGTGAAGTTATTCTGAATGACCCAATGTGCACCTTGAATATTATATACCCTTTTAGGGATAGATTTCAAATAGCTCTGATATAGCAGAAACCACTAAATTATGAAATTGTTAAATTGGGAATTGTATTTAAACCCAGAACAAAAAATGTGCTTTGACGGACACTAAATAACTTTCCCAGCCACAACAGGACAGCGTTAACGAGAGATTTAGCAGGATATAAATTTGAGGCCTAGTATTTAGGCGCTGGGTGACAGGTATGGGTTTAGTGACAGAATTAGACTTAGAAATACACAGTAGCGGGTGTGTGTGAAGTTATTCTGAATGACCCAATGTGCACCTTGAATATTATATACCCTTTTAGGGATAGATTTCAAATAGCTCTGATATAGCAGAAACCACTAAATTATGAAATTGCTAAATTGGGAATTGTATTTCAACCCAGAACAAAAAATGTACTTTGACGGACACTAAATAACTTTCCCAGCCACAACAGGACAGCGTTAACGAGAGATTTAGCAGGATATAAATTTGAGGCCTAGTATTTAGGCGCTGGGTGACAGGTATGGGTTTAGTGACAGAATTAGACTTGGAAATACACAGTAGCGGGTGTGTGTGAAGTTATTCTGAATGACCCAATGTGCACCTTGAATATTATATACCCTTTTAGGGATAGATTTCAAATAGCTCTGATATAGCAGAAACCACTAAATTATGAAATTGTTAAATTGGGAATTGTATTTAAACCCAGAACAAAAAATGTGCTTTGACGGACACTAAATAACTTTCCCAGCCACAACAGGACAGCGTTAACGAGAGATTTAGCAGGATATAAATTTGAGGCCTAGTATTTAGGCGCTGGGTGACAGGTATGGGTTTAGTGACAGAATTAGACTTGGAAATACACAGTAGCGGGTGTGTGTGAAGTTATTCTGAATGACCCAATGTGCACCTTGAATATTATATACCCTTTTAGGGATAGATTTCAAATAGCTCTGATATAGCAGAAACCACTAAATTATGAAATTGCTAAATTGGGAATTGTATTTCAACCCAGAACAAAAAATGTGCTTTGACGGACACTAAATAACTTTCCCAGCCACAACAGGACAGCGGTAACGAGAGATTTAGCAGGATATAAATTTGAGGCCTAGTATTTAGGCGCTGGGTGACAGGTATGGGTTTAGTGACAGAATTAGACTTGGAAATACACAGTAGCGGGTGTGTGTGAAGTTATTCTGAATGACCCAATGTGCACCTTGAATATTATATACCCTTTTAGGGATAGATTTCAAATAGCTCTGATATAGCAGGAACCACTAAATTATGAAATTGCTAAATTGGGAATTGTACTTCAACCCAGAACAAAAAATGTGCTTTGACGGACACTAAATAACTTTCCCAGCCACAACAGGACAGCGGTAACGAGAGATTTAGCGGGATATAAATTTGAGGCCTAGTATTTAGGCGCTGGGTGACCGGTATGGATTTAGTGACAGAATTAGACTGGGATATGGCCAAAAAATAACCACACTATTGCTGGTTAAATGCACTTGGTGACGGGCGCAGCTTGCCCCTGATTTAGTATATGGCCAAAAAATGAACAGACTATTGCTGGTTAAATGCACTTGGTGTCACAGCTTGACGCACCACACTACTGAGGGTTAAATGCACTTGGTGACGGGCGCAGCTTGCCCCTGATGTAGTATATGGCCAAAAAATGAACAGACTATTGCTGGTTAAATGCACTTGGTGTGACAGCTTCACCCTGATGTAGGCTTTAGCCAAAAAACAACCACACCATTGAGGGTTAAATGCACTTGGTGACAGGCGCAGCTTGCCCCTGATTTAGTATATGGCCAAAAAAATGAACAGACTATTGCTGGTTAAATGCACTTGGTGTGACAGCTTCACCCTGATGTAGGCTTTAGCCAAAAAACAACCACACCATTGAGGGTTAAATGCACTTGGTCGCAGCTTGGATGCACTTGGTCGCAGCACCGCACAAGACACAAAATGGCCGCCGATCACCCCAGAAAAAAGTGACTGACAAACGGTCTGGGCAGCCTAAAAACAGTGAGTGAGCATTTGAATTTCAGCAGCTTAATGATGCACAGCTGCAGATCGATCGATTAATCAAGTGAAGTCCTTTGGAGGAGTTAATCTGCCTAATCTCGCCCTACTGTCGCATCCGCAACCTCTCCCTACGCTAATCAGAGCAGAGTGACGGGCGGCGCTATGTGACTCCAGCTTAAATAGAGGCTGGGTCACATGGTGCTCTGGCCAATCACAGCCATGCCAATAGTAGGCATGGCTGTGACGGCCTCTTGGGGCAAGTAGTATGACGCTTGTTGATTGGCTGCTTTGCAGCCTTTCAAAAAGCGCCAAGAAAGCGTCACAAAAGCGCCAAGAAAGCGACGAACACCGAACCCGAACCCGGACTTTTACGAAAATGTCCGGGTTCGGGTCCGTGTCACGGACACCCCAAAATTCGGTACGAACCCGAACTATACAGTTCGAGTTCGCTCATCCCTACTAGGCACCCCTTTCTTCCAAACCAGATCTCTAAATAGCCCATCTATCCTTCGAAAGAAATGCAGAGGGACCCAAACCGGGACGTTATGTAGGATGTGTCCCAGAATCCAGCGCCATCCTTGACAGGAAGCCATCCCCAGATCATAGACCGCTGAAGAAGGCCCTGACGGGCCGAAACGTCCAGTCGCCATATTGAAATGTATATGACTTTCCTACACATCCTGTAATTGCACTGGATCATGATTTTCATATGATTAAATACTATTAAAACGTAACTTAACGGCAAATAAAAAAAGCTGTGTGCTGAAATTTTCTACTAATGTAGGATGTATAACAGCTGTGGCATTAGTATCATTTTAACTAAATTCGCTCTACCTATCATGGATAGTGGTAATTTAATTAGGCCTCCACTTTGCGTTTCATCCTATCTAGTAGGGGGAACAGATTAAGCTCAATGTATTGAGAAACCTTCCATATCCATATAATCCATATTCCCAGATATTTAAACTTGGGCACCCAGATGCGGGTGGACTGGAAACTCAAAGTGGTTTCTGCAATCTCCTTAGATGTTTTCTCTGCTTGATGCATGCCAATGATTTGACCCTTCTCAAACAGACTAACATCTTTTCCACGACCACGAGATGGTTGTTTAACCACTTCAGCCCCGCTAGCTGAAACCCCCTTCATGACCAGAGCACTTTTTACACTTCTGCACTACACTACTTTCACCGTTTATCGCTCGGTCATGCAACTTACCACCCAAATGAATTTTACCTCCTTTTCTTCTCACTAATAGAGCTTTCATTGGGTGGTATTTTATTGCTGCTGACATTTTTACTTTTTTTGTTATTAATCGAAATGTAACGATTTTTTTGCAAAAAAATGACATTTTTCACTTTCAGCTGTAAAATTTTGCAAAAAAAACGACATCCATATATAAATGTTATAGTTCTACATGTCTTTGATAAAAAAAAAATGTTTGGGCAAAAAAAAAAAAATGGTTTGGGTAAAAGTTATAGCGTTTACAAACTATGGTACAAAAATGTGAATTTCCGCTTTTTGAAGCAGCTCTGACTTTCTGAGCACCTGTCATGATTCCTGAGGTTCTACAATGCCCAGACAGTAGAAAAACCCCACAAATGACCCCATTTCGGAAAGTAGACACCCTAAGGTATTCGCTGATGGGCATAGTGAGTTCATAGAACTTTTTATTTTTTGTCACAAGTTAGCGGAAAATGATGATGATTTTTTATTTTTATTTTTTTCTTACAAAGTCTCATATTCCACTAACTTGCGACAAAAAATAAAAAACTCTAGGAACTCGCCATGCCCCTCACGGAATACCTTGGGGAGTCTTCTTTCCAAAATGGGGTCACTTGTGGGGTAGTTATACTGCCCTGGCAATTTAGGGGCCCAAATGTGTGAGAAGAACTTTGCAATCAAAATGTGTAAAAAAAGACCGGTAAAATCCGAAAGGTGCACTTTGGAATATGTGCCCCTTTGCCCACCTAGGCTGCAAAAAAGTGTCACACATCTGGTATCGCTGTACTCAGGAGAAGTTGGGGAATGTGTTTTGGGGTGTCATTTTACATATAACCATGCTGGGTGAGAGAAATATCTTGGCAAAAGACAACTTTTCCAATTTTTTTATACAAAGTTGGCATTTGACCAAGATATTTTTCTCACCCAGCATGGGTATATGTAAAATGACACCCCAAAACACATTCCCCAACTTCTCCTGAGTACGGCGATACCAGATGTGTCACACTTTTTTGCAGCCAAGGTGGGCAAAGGGGCACATATTCCAAAGTGCACCTTTCGGATTTCGCAGGCCATTTTTTACACATTTTGATTGCAAAGTACTTCTCACACATTTGGGCCCCTAAATTTCCAGGGCAGTATAACTACACCACAAGTGACCCCATTTTGGAAAGAAGACACCCCAAGGTATTCCGTGAGGGGCACGGCGAGTTCCTAGAATTTTTTATTTTTTGTCGCAAGTTAGTGGAATATGAGACTTTGTAAGGAAAAAAGAAAAAAAAAGAAAAATCATCATTTTCCGCTAACTTGTGACAAAAAAAAAAAAATTCTAGGAACTCGCCGTGCCCCTCACGGAATACCTTGGGGTGTCTTCTTTCCAAAATGGGGTCACTTGTGGGGTAGTTATACTGCCCTGGCAATTTAGGGGCCCAAATGTGTGAGAAGTACTTTGCAATCAAAATGTGTAAAAAATGGCCTGCGAAATCCGAAAGGTGCACTTTGGAATATGTGCCCCTTTGCCCACCTTGGCTGTAAAAAGGTGGCACACATCTGGTATCGCCGTACTCAGGAGAAGTTGGGGAATGTGTTTTGGGGTGTCATTTCACATATAACCATGCTGGGTGAGAGAAATATCTTGGCAAAAGATAACTTTTCCCATTTTTTTATACAAAGTTGGCATTTGACCAAGATATTTTTCTCACCCAGCATGGGTATATGTAAAATGACACCCCAAAACACATTCCCCAACTTCTCCTGAGTACGGCAATACCACATGTGTGACACTTTTTTGCAGCCTAGATGCGCAAAGGTGCCCAAATTCCTTTTAGGAGGGCATTTTTAGACATTTGGATCCCAGACTTCTTCTCACACTTTCGGGCCCCTAAAAAGCCAGGGCAGTATAAATACCCCACATGTGACCCCACTTTGGAAAGAAGACACCCCAAGGTATTCAATGAGGGGCCTGGCGAGTTCATAGAAATTTTTTTTTTTTTGCATAAGTTAGCGGAAATTTTTTTTTTTTGTTTTTTTTCTCACAAAGTCTCCCTTTCCGCTAACTTAGGACAAAAATTTCAATCTTTCATGGACTCAATATGCCCCTCACGGAATACCTTGGGGTGTCTTCTTTCCGAAATGGGGTCACATGTGGGGTATTTATACTGCCCTGGCTTTTTAGGGGCCCTAAAGCGTGAGAAGAAGTCTGGAATATAAATGTCTAAAAATGTTTACGCATTTGGATTCCGTGAGGGATATGGTGAGTTCATGTGAGATTTTATTTTTTGACACAAGTTAGTGGAATATGAGACTTTGTAAGAAAAAACAAAAACAAAAACAAACAAAAAATTTCCGCTAACTTGGGCCAAAAAAATGTCTGAATGGAGCCTTACAGGGGGGGGGGGGTGATCAATGACAGGGGGGTGATCACCCATATAGACTCCCTGATCACCCCCTGTCATTGATCACCCCCCTGGTAAGGCTCCATTCAGACGTCCGTATGATTTTTACGGATCCATGGATCGGATCCGCAAAACACATGCGGACGTCTGAATGGAGCCTTACAGGGGGGTGATCAATGACAGGGGGTGATCAGGGAGTGTATATGGGTGATCACCCCTCTGTCATTGATCACCCCCTGTAAGGCTCCATTCAGACGTCCGCATGATTTTTACGGATCCATGGATACATGGATCGGATCCGCAAAACACATGCAGATGTCTGAATGGAGCCTTACAGGGGGGTGATCAATGACAGGGGGTGATCAGGGAGTGTATATGGGTGATCACCCCTCTGTCATTGATCACCCCCTGTAAGGCTCCATTCAGACGTCCGCATGATTTTTACGGATCCATGGATACATGGATCGGATCCGCAAAACACATGCGGATGTCTGAATGGAGCCTTACAGGGGGGTGATCAATGACAGGGGGTGATCAGGGAGTGTATATGGGTGATCACCCCTCTGTCATTGATCACCCCCCTGTAAGGCTCCATTCAGACGTCCGCATGATTTTTACGGATCCATGAATACCAAAACACATGCGGACGTCTGAATGGAGCCCTACAGGGGGGTGATCAATGACAGGGGGGTGATCAGGGAGTGTATATGGGTGATCACCCGCCTGTCATTGATCACCCCCCTGTAAGGCTCCATTCAGACGTCCGCATGTGTTTTGCGGATCCGATCCATGTATCCATGGATCCGTAAAAATCATACGGACGTCTGAATGGAGCCTTACAGGGGGGTGATCAATGACAGGGGGTGATCAATGACAGGGGGTGATCAGGGAATCTATATGGGTGATCACCCGCCTGTCATTGATCACCCCCCTGTAAGGCTCCATTCAGACGTCCGCATGTGTTTTGCGGATCCGATCCATGTATCCGTGGATCCGTAAAAATCATACGGACGTCTGAACGGAGCCTGACAGGGGGGTGATCAATGACAGGGGGGTGATCAATGACAGGGGGGTGATCAGGGAGTTTATATGGGGTGATCATGGGTGATCAGGGGTTCATAAAGGGTTAATAAGTGACGGGGGGGGGGGGGGTGTAGTGTAGTGTTTGGTGCGACTTTACTGACCTACCTGTGTCCTCTGGTGGTCGATCCTAACAAAAGGGACCACCAGAGGACCAGGTAGGAGGTATATTAGACGCTGTTATCAAAACAGCGTCTAATATACCTGTTAGGGGTTAAAAAATTCGGATCTCCAGCCTGCCAGCGAGCGATCGCCGCTGGCATGCTGGAGATCCACTCGCTTACCTTCCGTTCCTGTGAGCGCGCGCGCCTGTGTGCGCGCGTTCACAGGAAATCTCGGCTGTCCTGCGTACAGCGGTCCTGGAGTGGTTAAGAAATGAGAAGTAAATCATTGCACCAGTAGGGGTTAAATAACTTGTTGCCAGCTGAAAGATAATCGCCCATGCAGTAATTATCCAATAGGAGGCTCATACCTATTTGCTTAGTTAAATCCAGGTGGCGACTTTTTTTTTTGGACAGGCAGTATAATGGCCTGTGGACTATGGGGGTGAAGAGCACAGGCTCCCATTCTCTGCCGCAGTAGTCAACTCTATCGCCGTCCTGAGGACTGCCATACAATTGAATTCAGAAGTATCCAGGAGTTACCTTCGACAGCATCAAATCATTAATCTGGCCAACGGCAGTGACGAGGGCTTGGGTGGCCTCCTGGGCATTGGCCCACTGGGAATTTTCCCTGTAAGGTCTATGACCAGTCTGCCCCTGAGTCAGGACCATCAAGACTCCTCTTTTGACTGCAGTAGTGCACGTATCCGTGCATGATACCATCAGTAGACAGCTTGTAGTACTTCACTTTCCCTGTGGGGGTGCTGCAGGGGAACAGAACACCTGCTGCCAAATTATCTTGCAGATTACAGCTCATCACTTGGAGTGCCAGAAATGGGACTCCCTACATTCATCTTTTATTCAACAAAAATAGATCATGCAAACAGGACACCCCCTTTAACTAGATTTCCTTTTTTTTTGTCTTAAGTTCAGTGTTTCTATATATAACTGTGCCGTTTTTCTTTGACATGAGAGAAACTTGGGTCTTTATGTATAATGACTTGAACAGTTGTTCTTTTGACACCACAAAAGCTCAGTGGGGATTGGACACCAGGTACCACAATATAAAAAGCAGGGCCACCTACTCACCAGAAACGAGCGCTACTCTTACGGAAGCCTTCTTATACTCTCACAATACAATACCTGGTACATTTTCTTCTCCAGCTTATTTTAACATGCAAATAAAGTGCACTTATTCACCTGCTGTTTTTTGTTTTAATTATGATTTCCATCCTGCGGGGATCATTTATAATGTTCGGAGACGCAGGAAAATTCATCAGAGTCGTGCAGTTAAAAGCCAACATATCCTGAGTCAAATGTATTTCAATGTAGTCCACACCCTTCACTTTCTTTAAAGGAGTATTCCTACCTGGGACATTGATGGCATATCGCTAAGATATGACATCTGTATCAGATAGGTGTGGGTCCTATGTCTGGGACCCTCACCTATCTCCAGGACGGGACCCTGGAAGTCAACAACAACAGTATGCACAACCACCATCTGTTCATTGTTGTGGCAGTTCCAAAAACAGTCCAGCGCTGGCTTGGCTATTACCGGCAGTCCCATAGCGGCTGTGCTTGCACAGTGCACTCTCCATTCACAACTGTGGGATTTCCAAAAACAGCACTCACTTATTTTCGGAACTCCAGTGGTGATGAATGGAAAGCACGCCCCATTCTCTAAAGAGTAGCGGCTCCTAGAGGTGGGACCCACACCTATCTGATGTTGCCAAAGTGCCTTCAGCTTCCTTGATGTGCCAACCACTTTAACTCTTCCTGAGAAACCATCACATTTCTGATCCCGCTGATACTAGCTCATACTAGCTTATAAACTATGAGATATTGGCCCTGGGCCCCAAAACATGCAAAGAGGGCAATAAGTCGCCTTGTTGCTGGATTTATGGATCTAGAAGGAAGATTGTGATAACTGTATGCCAAGTTGCTTTGTTTTTAAAAAGAAAATTTTATGCATTAGAGCAATAAAATAATTTAGTTGCAAAGGCGACCAAGGCGTTGGGTTCTGACTTACAGGGCAGTCACCTACAGAAGGACCATTACCCTAAAGACTCCCTACAAGCTACATCTCTTCAAGGAAAATTGTTTCCTTATGAGAGACAATAAGGTAAAGGTCCTGATCAATTTTATTTAGCCTAATATTATTATTATTATTATTATTATTAGACATCACAGCATACTGTGGCAGATACAGATGCATTCGGAAACTCTTCAGACCCTTTTTTTCACTTTTAGTCATGTTGCAGCCTTGTCCTAAAATAAAAAATAAATAAATCAAGTTTCCCCCATCATTCTGCACTCAATACCCCACAATAAGAAAAGTGAAAACAGAATTTTAAGTATGCAGACCCTTTGCTGTGACACTTGAAGTTTTGCTATGGGGGCCTCACATTTCTCTTGATCATCTTTGAGATGTTTATTGGAGTCCACCTGTGGTACATTCAATTGGTTGGACATGATTTGGAAATGCAGCCCTGTCTATAAAAGGTCTCACAGCTGACAATGCATATCAGAGCAAACACCAAGCCATGAGGAGGAATTGCCTGTAGAACCCAAATACATGATTGAGGAGGCACACATCTGGAGAAGGGTACAAAAAAAATATTCTGCAGTGAAAGCTCCCAAGAGCATAGTGGCCTACATAATTCTTAAATGGAAGAATTTTGGAACAACCAGGACTCTTCCTAGAGCTGGCCACCCCACCAAACTAAGTAATCGGGGGAGAAGGGCCTTGATAAGAGGTGACTAAGAGTCCAATGGTCACTCTGGCTGAGCTCCAAAGAACTTGTGTGCAGAGGGGAAGAACTTCCAGAAGGTCAATCCTCCCTGCAGCATTCCTCCAATCTGGAGGAGTGGCCAGAAAGAAGCCTCTTTTCAGTAAGACACATGAAAGCCGCCTGGAGTTTGAAAAAAAGCACCTAAAGGACTCTCAGACTGTGAGAAACAAGATTCTCCGGTCTGATGAAACCAAGATTTAACTTTTTTACCTCAATTCTAAACGTCATGTCTGGAGGAAACCAAGCACTGCTCATCACCTGCCCAATACCATCCCTAAAGTGGAGCATGGTGGTGGCAGCATCATGTTGTGGGGTATTTCTCATTAGCTGGGACAGGGAGACTGGTCAGGTTTAAGGAAAACCTGAATGGAGCAAAGTACAGAGATATTCTTAATGGAAACATGATCCGAAGAATTCTGGACCCCAGACTGGACCGAAGGTTCACCTTCCAACAAGACAATGTGTAACACCCTAGAGCGGTGTTACCACTTCTGCACTTTGCTACTGTTTTTATTGGTCTGGCCTCATGTCATCTTATGCAGGTGGCAGCAAACACAGCAGAGCTGTACTTTGATAGAATGTAACCTTCCATTCCATTCTAACCACCCCCTCTGTAGGGGAGTGGGCCAGCCCTAATTCCTGCAGGAAGGGTGGGGCAGAAGTTCTAGTTAGTTTAGTTTACCCCCAGCTAGGAGAAAGGTGTGCTTGGGCATGTCTCTGCTGGACGTGCCCACACCCGCCAGAGCACCCTGAGCTCTGCTGGCCATGGAGGCCAAAGCTTGAAGCCTCAGGAGCCAGGAGGAAAGGTCTCTGGCATAAGGTAGAGTCAGACTACAAAGGGAAGTGCAGAATACAGAAGAAGCTGAGTTATTTGGCCAGCCTGTCAGTACAGCAGATTCACAGAGAAACAGATATAGCAGAGTGGAGTTTGCCTGCCTGTTTCATGTTAAAGCCTGCTGGAACCAAGACAAAGCCTGTAAACTGTTTTGGAAAAACTTTTATGCGAAGTAAAGCTGCCATTGAACTTCATCTCAAGGTCTGGACTCAAGTTAATCTTAATCCCTCAATTGTTCCCTTTATTTGTTGGTTTGGAGCCAAAGCCTGGGATCCAGCGGTGTCCAGGTGGGAGTACCGTGACACACATAAAGAGACATTTTAGGCCGCAACATACCACTCGGCATTTCCTACACCTGGGAACCCAATCAAACATCTCTGGAGAGACCTGAAGACGGCTGTCCACCAATGGTCCTCATGCAACCTGACAGAGCTTGAGAGGACCTGCACACAGGAATGGCAGAACATCCCCAAATCCTAGTGTGCAAACCTTGTGGCATCATACCCAAGAGGACTGGAGGCTGTAATCACTGTCAAAGGGGCTTCATCTACATTCTGAGTTAAAGGTCTGAATACTTATGTCAGTGCAAATGAATACAGCACACCTTTGCAGGTACTAGCAAGCTATGAACCTATTGCTCTGACACCTTCCTTCAGAGGAAAGTGCCTTAAGTACCCAGGGTTGCCAGCCATTGGCTGGTGAAGATTAGGGTGCACGTGCCCCGTAGGCAGAGGAGGAGAGGCCTTCCCGGCAAGCATGCCACAGCTTAGAGGAGACAGTAGGAGACGAGTAGATTAGTGACACCTTTCTTCTAGATGTCCCCTTGTCATGGTTACAGGACTGGATATATAAAGACCTTTGCTATATTTGTACATAGTGACAGTTACTTCTAAGAAGTCCTTTCTACAGCCTACATTTTTTTTAGTTCTGAGCTTGAACCTTTATGTTAAAGAATGCCTCTGGCAGGGGAAAGAAAGTCTCCTGCTGTTCCTCAGTCTTCGTAAACCCTACCTCTCCTGATGAATCTTATGATCTCACTTGCCTTGGCCGCAGCTGCCTGGCACTGGTTACTCCAGATGAGTTTATCTGCTGATAGTCGTCTATAGAGACAGTGTTCACATCGGGCAATGACCTGCAAAGTGGACTTGATAATGATGGGGTCAGTTTTTTGTGGATGACTAGTACCTTAGTATTTCATTGGTCTGTGGATGAAAACATATCAACGCCATGTTGATTGATGTCTTGATCTGAAACTGATCTACTTACCCCTAGACTTACAACAACCAATGTGCCACTCTCTGATATGGACCTTGTTTCTGTTTTGTATATCGATATTGTTAGGTATGGTGTTTCCTTGATTGGAGTCTGCCGAGAAGATAAGACCAATATTCTTCTGAATCCTGGGCCCAGCCATACAATGTCTTCATCCGACACTTGTTTCTACATCAACATATCTAAGGAGGAAAACTCAGCCTTCAGCTTAAAGGAGCATGAAAACCTGCAGAGATCTGGGGAGGCCAAATCTGCCTACCATGGTCTGAATAGACTCCCTGTGCACAGTATAATAGCCAGCATGGGTAAGCGAGTGTGATGGATGGGTGATATGGGCATACTGGGTGTTGTACTCATTTTTCTCACTACTGGTCTAAGGGATTTCCAGTAAGCTAGTTCCCACTTGGAGACCCCCCCCCCTTTACACTCCACAACTGACCCATCATATGACTAATCACCCAACTAACCCTATAGCCTTAAAGTTTCCCAACCCTCCTGATGTCCTTATCTCATTCATGATCCACTGTGGGTTTCAACCCTCACCTCCTTGCATCCTTCCATGTATTTGATGGTAGTGGTATATTATGGTATCAGTGTCTGCACTTACCACCTGCTTCCAGCATTTGGAGTGTCCCATTTATGCAGCACCCATTGCCCAGCATTCATTTTTTCTTTCCATGCAGGTACAGTCGCCATTGATCTCCAGGGGTCAAGAAGCCCAGAGAATACAGACAGTAATATGCTGAGCCCACCCGCCAACCCCGCCCAGAAAAGAAAGCACAGCATCGATCCTGTACCCGACCTCATTGATGGGGAAACAAACACTACCTTTGACCTCCTGAGTGACCAGTCCGAGGATGAGACCAGTCAGTCAGATGATGAACTGGGCTCATTTAATGAGTATGCCATGCAAATGATTATAATGTGATATAGTGATCGATGATGAGTCATTATTATATTATAGTAGTTATGTTCTTGTACATATGAGCAGTATTATAGTAGTTATATTCTTGTACATAGGAGGCAGTGTTATAGTAGTTATATTATTGTACATGGGAGGCAGTATTATAGTAGTTATATTCTTGTACATAGGAGGCAGTATTATAGTAGTTATATTCTTGTACATAGGAGCAGTATTATAGTAGTTATATTCTTGTACATAGGAGCAGTATTATAGTAGTTATATTCTTGTACATAGGAGGCAGTATTATAGTAGTTATATTCTTGTACATAGGAGGCAGTATTATAGTAGTTATATTCTTGTACATAAGAGCAGTATTATAGCAGTTATATTCTTGTACATAGGAGGCAGTATTATAGTAGTTAAATTCTTGTACATAAGAGCAGTATTATAGTAGTTATATTCTTGTACATAGGAGCAGTATTATAGTAGTTATATTCTTGTACATGGGAGGCAGTATTATAGTAGTTATATTCTTGTACATAGGAGCAGTATTATAGTAGTTATATTCTTGTACATAGGAGGCAGTATTATAGTAGTTATATTCTTGTACATGGGAGGCAGTATTATAGTAGTTATATTCTTGTACATAGGAGGCAGTATTATAGTAGTTAAATTCTTGTACATAAGAGCAGTATTATAGTAGTTATATTCTTGTACATAGGAGCAGTATTATAGTAGTTATATTCTTGTACATGGGAGGCAGTATTATAGTAGTTATATTCTTGTACATAGGAGCAGTATTATAGTAGTTATATTCTTGTACATGGGAGGCAGTATTATAGTAGTTATATTCTTGTACATAGGAGCAGTATTATAGTAGTTATATTCTTGTACATAGGAGGCAGTATTATAGTAGTTATATTCTTATACATAGGAGCAGTATTATAGTAGTTATATTCTTGTACATAGGGGCAGTATTATAGTAGTTATATTCTTGTACATAGGAGCAGTATTATAGTAGTTATATTCTTGTACATAGGAGGCAGTATTATAGTAGTTATATTCTTGTACATATGAGCAGTATTATAGTAGTTATATTCTTGTACATAGGAGCAGTATTATCCACTTCAGCCCCGCTAGGTGAAACCCCCTTCATGACCAGAGCACTTTTTACACTTCTGCACTACACTACTTTCACCGTTTATCGCTCGGTCATGCAACTTACCACCCAAATGAATTTTACCTCCTTTTCTTCTCACTAATGGAGCTTTCATTTGGTGGTATTTCATTGCTGCTGGCATTTTTACTTTTTTTGTTATTAATCAAAATGTAACGATTTTTTTGCAAAAAAATGACATTTTTCACTTTCAGCTGTAAAATTTTGCAAAAAAAACGACATCCATATATAATTTTTTTGCCAAATTTATTGTTCTACATGTCTTTGATAAAAAAAAAATGTTTGGGCAAAAAAAAAATGGTTTGGGTAAAAGTTATAGCATTTACAAACTATGGTACAAAAATGTGAATTTCCGCTTTTTGAAACAGCTCTGACTTTCTGAGCACCTGTCATGATTCCTGAGGTTCTACAATGCCCAAACAGTAGAAAAACCCCACAAATGACCCCATTTCGGAAAGTAGACACCCTAAGGTATTCGCTGATGGGCATAGTGAGTTCATAGAACTTTTTATTTTTTGTCACAAGTTAGCGGAAAATGATGATGATTTTATTTTTTTTATTTTTTTATTTTTTCTTACAAAGTCTCATATTCCACTAACTTGCGACAAAAAATAAAAAATTCTAGGAACTCACCATGCCCCTCACAGAATACCTTGGGGTGTCTTCTTTCCAAAATGGGGTCACTTGTGGGGTAGTTATACTGCCCTGGCAATTTAGGGGCCCAAATGTGTGAGAAGAACTTTGCAATCAAAATGTGTAAGAAATGACCGGTGAAATCCAAAAGGTGCACTTTGGAATATGCGCCCCTTTGCCCACCTTGGCAGCAAAAAAGTGTCACACATCTGGTATCGCCGTACTCAGGAGAAGTTGGGGAATGTGTTTTGGGGTGTCATTTTACATATACCCATGCTGGGTGAGAAAAATATCTTGGTCAAATGCCAACTTTGTATAAAAAAATGGGAAAAGTTGTCTTTTGCCAAGATATTTCTCTCACCCAGCATGGGTATAAGGAAAAAAGAAAAAAAAAGAAAAATCATCATTTTCCGCTAAATTGTGACAAAAAATAAAAAATTCTAGGAACTCGCCGTGCCCCCCACGGAATACCTTGGGGTGTCTTCTTTCCAAAATGGGGTCACTTGTGGCGTAGTTATACTGCCCTGGCAATTTAGGGGCCCAAATGTGTAAGAAGTACCTTGCAATCAAAATGTGTAAAAAATGGCCTGCGAAATCCGAAAGGTGCCCCTTTGCCCACCTTGGCTGCAAAAAAGTGTCACACACGTGGTATCGCCGTACTCAGGAGAAGTTGGGCAATGTGTTTTGGGGTGTCATTTTACATATACCCATGCTGGGTGAGAGAAATATCTTGGCAAAAGACAACTTTTCCCATTTTTTTATACAAAGTTGGCATTTGACCAAGATATTTTTCTCACCCAGCATGGGTATATGTAAAATGACACCCCAAAACACATTGCCCAACTTCTCCTGAGTACGGCGATACCAGATGTGTCACACTTTTTTGCTGCCAAGGTGGACAAAGGGGCACATATTCCAAAGTGCACCTTTCGGATTTTGCAGGGCATTTTTTACACATTTTGATTGCAAAGTTCTTCTCACACATTTGGGCCCCTAAATTGCCAGGGCAGTATAACTACCCCACAAGTGACCCCATTTCGGAAAGAAGACACCCCAAGGTATTCCGTGAGGGGCATGGCGAGTTCCTAGAATTTTTTATTTTTTGTCGCAAGTTAGTGGAATATGAGACTTTGTAAGGAAAAAAGAAAAAAAAAGAAAAATCATCATTTTCCGCTAAATTGTGACAAAAAATAAAAAATTCTAGGAACTCGCCGTGCCCCCCACGGAATACCTTGGGGTGTCTTCTTTCCAAAATGGGGTCACTTGTGGCGTAGTTATACTGCCCTGGCAATTTAGGGGCCCAAATGTGTAAGAAGTACCTTGCAATCAAAATGTGTAAAAAATGGCCTGCGAAATCCGAAAGGTGCCCCTTTGCCCACCTTGGCTGCAAAAAAGTGTCACACACGTGGTATCGCCGTACTCAGGAGAAGTTGGGTAATGTGTTTTGGGGTGTCATTTTACATATACCCATGCTGGGTGAGAGAAATATCTTGGCAAAAGACAACTTTTCCCATTTTTTTATACAAAGTTGGCATTTGACCAAGATATTTCTCTCACCCAGCATGGGTATATGTAAAATGACACCCCAAAACACATTCCCCAACTTCTCCTGAGTACGGCGATACCACATGTGTGACACTTTTTTGAAGCCTAGATGCGCAAAGGGGCCCAAATTCCCTTTAGGAGGGCATTTTTAGACATTTGGATCCCAGACTTCTTCTCACGCTTTAGGGCCCCTAAAAAGCCAGGGCAGTATAAATACCCCACATGTGACCCCACTTTGGAAAGAAGACACCCCAAGGTATTCAATGAGGGGCCTGGCGAGTTCCTAGAAATTTTTTTTTTTTGCATAAGTTAGCGGATATTGATTTTTTTTTTGTTTTTTTCTCACAAAGTCTCACTTTCCGCTAACTTAGGACAAAAATGTCAATCTTTCATGGACTCAATATGCCCCTCACGGAATACCTTGGGGTGTCTTCTTTCCGAAATGGGGTCACATGTGGGGTATTTATACTGCCCTGGCTTTTTAGGGGCCCTAAAGCGTGAGAAGAAGTCTGGAATATAAATGTCTAAAAATGTTTACGCATTTGGATTCCGTGAGGGGTACGGTGAGTTCATGGGAGATTTTATTTTTTGACACAAGTTAGTGGAATATGAGACTTTGTAAGAAAAAACAAAAACAAAAACAAACAAAAAATTTCCGCTAACTTGTGCCAAAAAAAATGTCTAAATGGAGCCTTACCAGGGGGGGTGATCAATGACAGGGGGGTGATCACCCATATAGACTCCCTGATCACCCCCCTGTCATTGATCACCCCCCCTGTAAGGCTCCATTCAGACATCCGCATGATTTTTTACGGATCCATGGATACATGGATCGGATCCACAGAACGCATGCGGACGTCTGAATGGAGCCTTACAGGGGGGTTATCAATGACAGGGGGTGATCAGGGTAATCAGGGTGATCACCCCCCTGTCACTGATCACCCCCCCTGTAAGGCTCCATTCAGACATCAGCATGATTTTTTACGGATCCATGGATACATGGATCGGATCCACAAAACGCATGCGGACGTCTGAATGGAGCCTTACAGGGGGGGGGGTGATCAATGACAGAGGGGTGATCACCCATATAGACTCCCTGATCACCCCCCTGTAAGGCTCCATTCAGACATCCGCATGATTTTTTACGGATCCATGGATACATGGATCGGATCCACAAAACGCATGCGGACGTCTGAATGGAGCCTTACAGGGGGGTTATCAATGACAGGGGGTGATCAGGGTAATCAGGGTGATCACCCCCCTGTCACTGATCACCCCCCCTGTAAGGCTCCATTCAGACATCCGCATGATTTTTTACGGATCCATGGATACATGGATCGGATCCACAGAACGCATGCGGACGTCAGAATGGAGCCTTACAGGGGGGCTATCAATGACAGGGGGTGATCAGGGTAATCAGGGTGATCACCCCCCTGTCACTGATCACCCCCCCTGTAAGGCTCCATTCAGACGTCCACATGATTTTTACGGATCCATGGATACATGGATCGGATCCACAGAACGCATGCGGACGTCTGAATGGAGCCTTACAGGGGGGTTATCAATGACAGGGGGTGATCAGGGTAATCAGGGTGATCACCCCCCTGTCACTGATCACCCCCCCTGTAAGGCTCCATTCAGACGTCCGCATGTTTTTTACGGATCCATGGATACATGGATCGGATCCACAGAACGCATGCGGACGTCTGAATGGAGCCTTACAGAGGGGTTATCAATGACAGGGGGTGATCAGGGTAATCAGGGTGATCACCCCCCTGTCACTGATCACCCCCCCCTGTAAGGCTCCATTCAGACGTCCGCATGATTTTTACGGATCCATGGATACATGGATCGGATCCACAGAACGCATGCGGACGTCTGAATGGAGCCTTACAGGGGGGTTATCAATGACAGGGGGTGATCAGGGTAATCAGGGTGATCACCCCCCTGTCACTGATCACCCCCCCTGTAAGGCTCCATTCAGACGTCCGCATGATTTTTACGGATCCATGGATACATGGATCGGATCCGTAAAAATCATGCGGACGTCTAAATGGAGCCTTACAGGGGGGTGATCAATGACAGGGGGGTAATCAATGACAGGGGGTGATCAGGGAGTGTATATGGGTGATCACCCGCCTGTCATTGATCACCCCCTGTAAGGCTCCATTCAGACGTCCGTATGCTTTTTGCGGATCCGATCCATGTATCCGTGGATCCGTAAAAATCATACGGACGTCTGAACGGAGCCTGACAGGGGGGTGATCAATGACAGGGCGGTGATCAATGACAGGGGGGTGATCAGGGAGTTTATATGGGGTGATCATGGGTGATCAGGGGTTTATAAGGGGTTAATAAGTGACGGGGGGGGGGGTGTAGTGTAGTGGGGTGTTTGGTGGGACTGTACTGACCTACCTGAGTCCTCTGGTGGTCGATCCTAACAAAAGGGACCACCAGAGGACCAGGTAGGAGGTATATTAGACGCTGTTATGAAAACAGCGTCTAATATACCTGTTAGGGGTTAAAAAATTCGGATCTCCAGCCTGCCAGCGAACGATCGCCGCTGGCAGGCTGGAGATCCACTCGCTTACCTTCCGTTCCTGTGAGCGCGCGCGCCTGTGCGCGCGCGTTCACAGGAAATCTCGCGTCTCGCGAGAAGACGCGTATATGCGTCCAGGAGGAGTAAAGCAACCACCTCCCGGACGCATATCTGCGTACAGCGGTCGGGAGGTGGTTATAGTAGTTATATTCCTGTACATAGGAGCAGTATTATAGTAGTTATATTCTTGTACATAGGAGCAGTATTATAGTAGTTATATTCTTGTACATAGGAGCAGTATTATAGTAGTTATATTCTTGTACATAGGAGCAGTATTATAGTAGTTATATTCTTGTACATAGGAGCAGTATTATAGTAGTTATATTCTTGTACATAGGAGCAGTATTATAGTAATTATATTCTTGTACATAGGAGCAGTATTATAGTAGTTATATTCTTGTACATAGGAGCAGTATTATAGTAGTTATATTCTTGTACATAGGAGGCAGTATTATAGTAGTTATATTCTTGTACATAGGAGCAGTATTATAGTAGTTATATTCCTGTACATAGGAGCAGTATTATAGTAGTTATATTCTTGTACATAGGAGCAGTATTATAGTAGTTATATTCCTGTACATAGGAGCAGTATTATAGTAGTTATATTCTTGTACATAGGAGCAGTATTATAGTAGTTATATTCTTATACATAGAAGCAGTATTATAGTAATTATATTCTTGTACATAGGAGGCAGTATTATAGTAGTTATATTCTTGTACATAGGAGCAGTATTATAGTAGTTATATTCTTGTACATAGGAGCAGTATTATAGTAGTTATATTCTTGTCATAGGAGCAGTATTATAGTAATTATATTCTTGTACATAGGAGCAGTATTATAGTAGTTATATTCTTATACATAGGAGCAGTATTATAGTAGTTATATTCTTGTACATAGGAGGCAGTATTATAGTAGTTATATTCTTGTACATAGGAGTAGTATTATAGTAGTTATATTCTTGTACATAGGAGCAGTGTTATAGTAGTTATATTCTTGTACATAGGAGGCAGTATTATAGTAGTTATATTCTTGTACATAGGAGTAGTATTATAGTAGTTATATTCTTGTGCATAGTAGGGAGTATTATAGTAGTCATATTCTTGTATATAGGAGGGAGTATTATAGTAGTTATATTCTTGTACATAGGAGCAGTATTATAGTAGTTATATTCTTGTACATAGGAGGCAGTATTATAGTAGTTATATTCTTGTACATATGAGCAGTATTATAGTAGTTATATTCTTGTACATAGGAGGCAGTATTATAGTAGTTATATTCTTGTACATAGGAGCAGTATTATAATAGTTATATTCTTGTACATAGGGGGCAGTATTATTGTAGTTATATTTTTGTACATTGGAGAAGTATTATAGTATTTATATTCTTGTACATAGGAGATAGTATTAGGCTACTTTTACACTAGCGTTTTAGCTTTCCGGTGTTTAGATCCGTCATAGGGGCTCAATACCGGAAAAAAACACTTCAGTTTTGTCCCCATTCATTGCCAATGGGGACAAAACTGAACATAACGTAATGCTCCAAAATGCATTCCGTTCCGTTTAGTTACCAGACTGGAGAGCAAACCGCAACATGTTGTAGTTTGCTTTTCGTCCTGGTGACGGAGCAAGATGCATTCGGCATGAACCCCAATGCAAGTCAATGGGGACCGATCTGTTTTCTCTGCCACAATAGAAAACAGATCTGTCCTCCTTTGACTTTCAGTGGAGTTTATGCCGGATCCGTCTCGGGTATGTTAAAGATAATACAACCGGATCCGTTCATAACGGATGCAGATGGTTGTGTTATCAGTAACGGAAGCGTTTTTGCTGAACCCTTCCGGATCCAGTAAAAATGCTAGTGTGAAAGTAGCCTTAGTGGAATTAAATAATACATTTCATCTTTCTGCTGTGACCAAAAGGGGAAATCTATGATAATTATTATACAGCTGATATGGAAGCGAACAATGCATCTCTTCAGTGAGTTCCTGAGTTCTGGTGGTACAGTCGTGTCCAAAAGTTTTGAGAATGACACAAATATTAGTTTTCACAAAGTTTGCTGCTAAACTGCTTTTAGATCTTAGTTTCAGTTGTTTCTGTGATGTAGTGAAATATAATTACACGCACTTCATACGTTTCAAGGCTTTTATTGACAATTACATGACATTTATGCAAAGAGTCAGTATTTGCAGTGTTGGCCCTTCTTTTTCAGGACCTCTGCAATTCGACTGGGCATGCTCTCAATCATCTTCTGGGCCAATTCCTGACTGATAGCAACCCATTCTTTCATAATCACTTCTTGGAGTTTGTCAGAATTAGTGGGTTTTTGTTTGTCCACCCGCCTCTTGAGGATTGACCACAAGTTCTCAATGGGATTAAGATTTGGGGAGTTTCCAGGCCATGGACCCAAAATGTCAACGTTTTGGTCCCCGAGCCACTTAGTTATCACTTTTGCCTTATGGCACGGTGCTCCATCGTGCTGGAAAATGCATTGTTCTTCACCAAACTGTTGTTGGATTGTTGGAAGAAGTTGCTGTTGGAGGGTGTTTTGGTACCATTCTTTATTCATGGCTGTGTTTTTGGGCAAAATTGTGAGTGAGCCCACTCCCTTGGATGAGAAGCAACCCCACACAGGAATGGTCTCCGGATGCTTTACTGTTGGCATGACACAGGACTGATGGTAGCGCTCACCTTTTCTTCTCCGGACAAGCCTTTTTCCTGATGCCCCAAACAATCGGAAAAGAGGCTTCATCGGAGAATATGACTTTGCCCCAGTCCTCAGCAGTCCATTCACCATATTTTCTGCAGAAGATCAATTTGTCCCTGATGTTTTTTTTGGAGAGAGGTGTCTTCTTTGCTGCCCTTCTTGACACCAGGCCATCTTCCAAAAGTCCTTGCCTCACTGTGCGTGCAGATGCGCTCACACCTGCCTGGTGCCATTCCTGAGCAAGCTCTGCACTGGTGGCACTCTGATCCCGCAGCTGAATCCTCTTTAGGAGACGATCCTGGCGCTTGCTGGACTTTCTTGGACGCCCTGAAGCCTTCTTAACAAGAATTGAACATCTTTCCTTGAAGTTCTTGATGATCCTATAAATTGTTGATTGAGGTGCAATCTTAGTAGCCACAATATCCTTGCCTGTGAAGCCATTTTTATGCAACGCAATGATGGCTGCACGCGTTTCTTTGCAGGTCACCATGGTTAACAATGGAAGAACAATGATTTCAAGCATCACCCTCCTTTTAACGGGTCAAGTCAGCTATTTTAACCCAATCAGCCTGACATAATGATCTCCAGCCTTGTGCTCGTCAACATTCTCACCTGAGTTAACAAGACGTTTTTTTTGGGATTAAGTTAATTTTCATGGCAAAGAAGGACTATGCAATTCATCTGATCACTCTTCATAACATTCTGGAGTATATGCAAATTGCTATTATAAAAACTTCAGCAGCAACTTTTCAAATTTCCAATATTTATGTAATTCTCAAAACATTTGGCCACGACTGTACATTATCATCACAGTAAGCAATGAATTTGAGCTCTTTTGGAGCTAGTTTGCCATTGTGTTTATTTAGCACAAAATATTTCACCCAGTATTTCAGCCATTGTTTTCTGTTTCTCCTCAGCTGGGTGAAGGGATATCCTGCCAACACTCCGTACATTGGTAGCTCACCCACTCTCTGCCATCTCCTCCACCAGAAGAATCCATATTGCTGCTTGCGCCTTGATAAGGTAAGATTGAGGCCAGACATATGCATACACATGCATATGGGGACTATTATTATAGTACACTAAATTACACTATTTTCCATATATGTTATTATCGGGATTCGTTTTTTAAGGTGTATTCTCTCACAGAATATGCAGAAATGCCTGAGAAGTGGCATTGGGCAGGGAAATAGGAATGTGATGGTGGGTTTTGTTCCTCCATTCCTGGTAATTATATAAGGCTACATGCACACAACCGTGCCATTTTTTGCGGTCCGCAAACCGCGGATCCGCAAAAAATGGAAGCCACCCTTGTGCCTTCCGCAATTTGCGGAACGGAACGGACGGCCCATTGTAGAAATGCCTATTCTTGTCCGCAAAACGGACAAGAATAGGACATGCTATATTTTTTTTGCAGGTCCACGGAACAGTGCAACGGATGCGGACAGCACACTAAGTCCTGTCCTCATCTTTTGCGGCCCCATTGAAGTGAATTGAAGCCGCAAAAATGGCGGCTCGGATGCAGACCAAAACAACGGTTGTGTGCATGAGGCCTAAAGCGAATTGTTGCCCTGCTTAAAAGAAATCCTAGCTTCTCCCTTCAGACCTTCAGACCAGACCACCATTTTTCAGCCATTTCTCATCTCTGCAGTTTGACAAAAAAAATCTTACAGTCACAGAAAATAATGCACTATAGTTGTAGATGCAAGCATAACATATGGACTAAGCCCTCACTCTATTGATAACATCTGAGACATTTGGTCAATACATTTTGATCAAAACACATCTAAGCCCACCTACCAAGCGACAAGGTGGTCTCAGTTCAGGCGGGTCCTACGCTAAACCTGCCTATGCCGTTATGCCAGGCATGTCCAAACTGCGGCCCTCCAGCTGTTGAAAAACTACAACTCCCAGCATGCCATAATAGCTGTAAGCTATCCAGGCATGCTGGGAGTTGTAGTTTTGCAACAGCTGGAGGGCCGCAGTTTGGACATGCCTGCGTTATGCATTTATGTTCAGGAGTGCAGACCCCGCACATATAGTGTGTTGCTCCTAGTCACCTCCATGTGCAGCAGCAACCGATGGGAGGAGGAGCACGCACAACTACAGTGAGGTCCATAAATATTGGGACATCGACACAATTGTAACATTTTTGGCTCTATACACCACCACAATGGATTTGAAATGAAACGGACAAGATGTGCTTTACCTGCAGACTGTCAGTTTTAATTTGAGGTATTTACATCCACATCAGGTGAACAGTGCAGGAATTACAACAGTTTGCATATGTGCCTCCCACTTGTTAAGGGACCAAAAGTAATGGGACAATTGGCTTCTCGGCTGTTCCATGGCCAGGTGTGTGTTATTCCCTCATTATCCCAATTACAATGAGCAGATAAAAGGCCCAGAGTTCATTTCAAGTGTGCTATTTGTATTTGGAATCTGTTGCTGTCAACTCTCAAGATGAGATCCAAAGAGCTGTCACTATCAGTGAAGCAAGCCATCATTAGGCTGAACAAACCCAACAAACCCATCAGAGAGATAGCAAAAACATTAGGCCTGGCCAAAACAACTGTTTGGAACATTCTTAAAAAGAAGGAACGCATCGGTGAGCTCAGCAACACCAAAAGACCCCGAAGACCACGGAAAACAACTGTGGTGGATGACCGAAGAATTCTTTCCTTGGTGAAGAAAACACCCTTCACAACAGTTGGCCAGATCAAGAACACTCTCCAGGAGGTAGGTGTATGTGTGTCAAAGTCAACAATCAAGAGAAGACTTCACCAGAGTGAATACAGAGGGTTCACCACAAGATGTAAACCATTCGTGAGCCTCAAAAACAGGAAGGCCAGATTAGAGTTTGCCAATCGACATCTAAAAAAGCCTTCACAGTTCTGGAACAACATCCTATGGACAGATGAGACCAAGATCAACTTGTACCAGAGTGATGAGAAGAAAAGAGTATGGAGAAGGAAAGGAACTGCTCATGATCCTAAGCATACCACCTCATCAGTGAAGCATGGTGGTGGTAGTGTCATGGCGTGGGCATGTATGGCTGCCAATGGAACTGGTTCTCTTGTATTTATTGATGATGTGACTGCTGACAAAAGCAGCAGGATGAATTCTGAAGTGTTTCGGGCAATATTATCTGCTCATATTCAGCCAATTGCTTCAGAACTCATTGGACTGCGCTTCACAGTGCAGATGGACAATAACCCAAAGCATACTGCGAAAGCAACCAAAGAGTTTTTTAAGGGAAAGAAGTGGAATTTTCTGCAATGGCCAAGTCAATCACCTGAGCTGAATCCGATTGAGCATGCATTTCACTTGCTGAAGACAAAACTGAAGGGAAAATGCCCCCAAGAACAAGCAGGAACTGAGGACAGTTGCAGTAGAGGCCGGGCAGAGCATCACCAGGGATGAAACACAGCGTCTGGTGATGTCTATGCGTTCCAGACTTCAGGCTGTAATTGACTGCAAAGGATTTGCAACCAAGTATTAAAAAGTGAAAGTTTGATTTATGATTATTATTCTGTCCCATTACTTTTGGTCCCTTAACAAGTGGGAGGCACATATGCAAACTGTTGTAATTCCTACACCGTTCACCTGATTTGGATGTAAATACCCTAAAATTAAAGCTGACAGTCTGCAGGTAAAGCACATCTTTACCTGCAGACCATGTTTCATTTCAAATCCATTGTGGTGGTGTATAGAGCCAAAAATGTTCCAATTGTGTAGCTGTCCCATTATTTATGGACCTGACTGTAGTTGTGCGTGCTCCTCCTCCCACCGGCTGCTGTTGCACATGGAGGTGACTAGGAGCAACACACTATATGTGCGGGGTCTGAACATAAATGCATAACGGCATAGGCAGGTTTAGCGTAGGACCTGCCTGAACTGAGACCACCTTGTCGCTTGGTAGGTGGGCTTAGATGTGTTTTGATCAAAATGTATTGACTAAATGTCTCAGATGTTATCAATAGAGTGAGGGCTTAGTCCATATGTTATGCTTGCCTCTATTATCATAGTGCATTATTTTCTGTGACTGTATAAATGTAGCCATGTACATCCGCAACATTTATTATCATATCGTGCAGGATGTTTTATTTTAATTTTTTTCCATGAAACAAAATCTTAGTTTACTACTTTTCCATCATCCTCCCATCTTTTGGACAAATCATCCTACCACCCTTCAATACTGTGCCTCTGTACTCCCCAATACTATACTGCAGAAACAGATAAACCCCCTGATAATAGTAGTAACCATGCAGATAGTGCCCTAAAATAACTGCGCCCAGCAAATAGTGCCCCTGACACTAATAGTGTAAACATAACGTCCCCCAAAAATAATTGTGGTAAGCCGATACTGTGTACCGATAATGTACCAGTATAAAATTCCCCATATATAGTGCCCCAGTAGATGCCCTCAGTGTCCACCATAATTTGCAAGTATAAAATACCCCTTCTTAGTGCCCCCCATAGATGAGCCCATAGTACTTCTCTCTCCCCTTCCCCATAGTACCCACCATAATGTGCCCCAGTATAAAATGCCCCTATACATAGCCCCCCATATAAAATACCCCTTTTTTGTGGCCTCAGTAGAAGCCTCCATAGTGTTCCTCTCCCCCCTTCCCCCATATAAAATACCCCGTCTTTGTGGCCTCAGCAGATGACCCCATAGTATCCCCAATAATGTGCCAGTAAGAAGTGCCCCCATAGTGCTACCCAATAATGTGCCAGTAAAAAGTGCCACCAATAATGTGCCAATAAGAAATGCCCCCATAGATGCCCCCCAATAATGTGCCAGTAACAAGTGCCCCCATAGATGCCCTCCAATCATGTGCCAGTAACAAGTGCCTCAATAGATGCCCCCAATCATGTGCCAGTAACAAGTGCCCCCATAGATGCCCCCAGTCATGTGCCAGTAACAGGTGCCCCCATAAATGCCCCCCAATCATGTTTGTGCCAATAACAGGAGTCCCATAGATGCCCCCAATCATGTGCCAGTAACAAGTGCCCCCATAGATGCCCCCCAATCATGTTCCAGTAACAGGTGCCCCATAGATGCCCCCCAATCATGTTCCATAACAGGTGCCCCCATAGATGCCCCCCAATCATGTTCCATAACAGGTGCCCCCATAGATGCCCCCCAATCATCTGCCAGTAGTAGTACCATATAAAGAAAAATAAACACTTAGGGTACTTTCACACTAGCGGCAGAATGGATCCGACAGGCTATTCACCCTGTAGGATCCGTCCTGCCGCTATTTCGCCGTGCCGCCGGACTGCTGCTCTGTCCCCATTGACTCCCCACTGAGCTCCGGCGCAGCACGGCAGTGCACAGCGAGAGGCCGCCGGACATGCAGTACTTTTAGTCCAGCGGCCTCTCGCCGTGCTGCGCTGGGGCTCTGCCCCCCGTCCCTATTATAGTCAATGGGGACGGAGCAGCAGACTGGCGGCACGGCGATACAGATGACTACGGAAATGAGCGCTCATCTCCCGGAGCGGAGATAAAAGTCCTCTTTACAGAGAAGATCTGGCGTCCTCTGATCCGTCACCAGGGACCTTTCAAAGGCCTTTGCTATCTGGTCCTGATACCATTCTGAGCGCAGGGGATGTCCTGCAGGGACCCAGACCCTCGGCTGCATGTCGTTTCATCAGATCATTTTCCAGGGTTTATGCTTGTTTCATTTAAAGGGGAAGGATTTACACTAATCGAGATTAAAGGGGCTTAAATGCCCTTTGAGTTCAGCAGGCTTTATCCTGCCTATCTAGTCTCCAGCAGTACAGTACAGTTCTGCAGCACGGTGGCTCAGTGGTTAGCACAGGTGCCTTGCAGCGCGGGGGTCCTAGGTTCGAATCTGACCAAGGACAACATTTGCATGGAGTCTGTATGTTCTCCCCCTGTTTGCATGGGGTTCCTCCGGTTTCCTCCAAAGACATACTGATAGGGACCTTAGATTGTGAGCCCCATTGGGGACAGCGTGATGCTGATGTCTGTAGAGCGCTGTGGAATATAGTACCGCTATATAAGTGCGTAACATAAATACATAGGTTCTCCAGGGACAGTTTTATAAAAAATGGGTCTCACCTAATGGTCTCACATAAGCACTGTATACCCATTTATACCTAAATACCACCAAACAATACTTCCACACCATGTCCATATTCCATGCCCAAGTAGGTCCACCATACAGTATCCAAATAATACTACTCCCCAGGGTACTGCCATTCAAAGTGAAATGTTGTACTGTTACAGGTTACTGTTGGGGGTCACAACCTGCAGGGGTCTCCCTCGGAAATGGGAGGTCCTGGTCAACTGCCTAGATTGCCACCCCCTGAAATGAGACCTGTATTCCTATGTTTCCCTTACCATGCAGTGTGTGAGAAGACTTTCACCCAGCTTTCCCACACAACTGAATGGAAGGTCTACCCTGGTCCATATTGCTGGATACGAAGGAAGAGTTGCCTTTCAAGACTGTGGCAGATTGTAGAAGGAGTTACTCTTAAAGGGGGTTGTCCTATGAAAAATATTCTACATTTTTCAAACCAGCCCCTGGATGTGAATACTTTTGGAATTGCATGTAAATTTTTTTTTAGTATATCCTGAGTTATTCAATAAAATGTATCTGTATAGCGCCACCTGCTGTTTTTTCCCCTTTGTTTCTCCGTTGACCTGAGTAACATCACTGAGGTGGACGCACATGCTCAGTTCCATTCTTCAACTGCCACCAGTCGTATCTATTGTTAAAAGTTGTGGCAGTTACATGGAACAGACCTGCAGCAGAAAGGACATGCTCTCCAGAGCTATGATTGGAGGAAAGCTGCGTTAGAAAGGACACAGCCCCTGAACTATGCTAAGGAGAGAACTGCAACGAAAGAGCATGCCCCCCTGAGCTGTGATAGGGAGAGAGCAGTAGCAGAAAGGACATGACCCTTGAGCTATGATCGCGAGAGAGCAGAAGAAGAAAGGACACCCCCTGCTGTGATATGGAGAGAGCTGCAGCAGAAAGGACATGCCTTCTGAGCTGTGATAGGGAGAGAACTGCTTCAGAAAGGACACCTGCCTGAATAAGGAGATGCCCCTGAGCTGTGATAGGGAGAGAACTGCTTCAGAAAGGACACCTGCCTGAATAAGGAGATGCCCCTGAGCTGTGATAGGGAGAGAGCAGTAGCAGAAAGGATACCCACCCACCTGAGAAAGGGCACGCCGCTTGAGCTGCCAGCTTGAAATAAATCTAGCAGAACAATTTGAGCAGTGAATGGGGAGATTTCTGGATCCATGTGAGGTCCAGGACTGGGCTTTGTTAGAAAGATATTATGTACAATATGATGTCTGATTTTTCTTTTAATTATGGTATAACCCCTTTAGGTTTATGTATGATGTCCCTTTGTGATAGTCCATGTCTTCCTCCCCTCTTTTTCTTAACTTCACAGAGCTGCCACCATTTCCCATATGAGGATGCGAGGGCTTACGGCTTCAGGAACGCCCTGGTGATTGTGTCCGCTGAACGAGCAGGCAATGGGCTGTATAACTTCATAGTCCCGCTGAGGGCGTATTACAGAGCCAAGAAGGAACTGAGCCCCATCATCCTTCTCCTGGAGAACCCGTGAGGATCAAAACATGACACCCACAGGGATTTATAGCGCAGGGCAGATTGTGATGTTTTTTTATTACATATGAAGCGTTCTATAACAGTAGCATTCATAGTACCTCTATTACACAGCCTTCCACAATGCCAACCAATGACTGTGCCACCTACAGTGCCCTACCAAGCAGTTCCAACCACATTGCTCAGTAAATGTTGCTCTTCACAGTGCTCTAGCTTGCCAGTGTCATCCACAGTGTCCTCCAACCAGAACCATTTATAATTCCCACCAGCAAGTGTCATCCACAGTGTCCTCCAGCCAGAACCATGCACAATGCCCACCAGCCAGTGTCATCCACAGTGTCCTCCAGCCAGAACCATGCACAATGCCCACCAGCCAGTGCCATCCACAGTGTCCTTCAGCCAGAACCATGTACAATGCCCACCAGCTAGTGCCATTCACAGTGTCCTTCAGCCAGAACCATGCACAATGCCCACCAGCCTGTGTCATCCACAGTGTCCTTCAGCCAGAACCATGTACAATGCCCACCAGCTAGTGTCATCCAGAGTGTCCTCCAGCCAGAACCATGCACAATGCCCAACAGCCAGTGCCATCCACTGTGTCCTTCAGCCAGAACCATGCACAATATCCACCAGACAATTTCATCCACACTGTCCTCCAGCCAGAACCATGCACAATGCCCACCAGCCAGTGTCCTCCAGCCAGAACCATACACAGTGCCCACCAGCCAGTGTCATCCACAGCGTACTCCAGACAGAACCATACACAGTGCCCACCAGCAAGTGTCATCCACAGAGTACTCCAGCCAGAACGATACATAGTGCCCACCAGCCAGTGTCATCTACAGTGTCCTTCAGCCAGAACCATAAACAGTGCCCACCAGCCAGTGTCATCCACAGTGTCCTCCAGGAAGAACCATGCATAATGCCCACCAGTCAGTGCCATCCACAGTGTCCTCCAGCCAAAACCATGCACAATGCCCACCAGTCAGTGCCATCCACAGTGTCCTCCAGCCAGAACCATGCACAATGTCCACCAGCCAGTGTCATCTACAGTGTCCTCCAGCCAGAATTATGCATAATGCCCACCAGCCAGGGACCTCTACAGTTTGCCCAAAGACAGTGCTATCCTCCTTTACTCCCCATGCAGTTCACAGTGCCCCCACAATCAGGGCGTTCTCCAGCCAGTGCCATGCTCAATTTCCACCAGCCAGATCTGCACATGGAGACTTATCTCATTTTCCATACTTATCTTACAGACCTGATACGCAGTTCCTTGAAGCTATCTGCTGGTTCCCACTTGTCTATTACATGGTGGGGTCCATTGACAAGTGAGTAATAATGAGAAAGATATTGGTTATTGTATGAAGTCACTGCACCCCCGCATATCTGCCAAAGATTTACAAAGACATGGCTTCTTTCTACCAAAACAGCGCCACCGCTGTCCACAGGTTGTGTTTGGTATTGCAGCTCGCTTGAAATGAGCGGAGCTGCTATACCTGACTCAACCCATGGACAGGGGGAAGTTATATGTGGAGAAAAGCAGACATTATTTTCTAATCCTGGCCAACCTCGTCTAGATCAAAGGCTCAAAAGAGAAGTGCGTTGTAGCACCCTATGTGGACGGGAGCCAGGTCTGTGCTGCTGATGTTTTTAGCTCACAGATGATTTTTTTTCTTTTTAGAATTGATACAATTGTAGCAAACCCTCAGCTGTGAGAAGTTTCTGGTATGGCCAGTTTTTCTGCCTCTAGACGCCAATAGGAATGCTTCTATTCACTGACAGCATGCAGTCATCCTGAAATGTCAATACAAAATATACCAGAAATCATCATGCAATGTAACATTGTGCTATAATTTACCCTGTCTATCCTTTCATGCCTATTGACAGCCCTCGTGCCCCGACAGGCCGTCTCCAATATGTATGGAAGCCCTTGGGCAGCAGAGTGGGCCCCGGGTCTATCACATCCCTGCCCGCTTCCCAAAATACGCCTGCCAACACGATGCAGTCATCATGGGGGTCCAAAAGTCAGGCTACACTATACTATATAGGAAATGTATGTTCTCCCCGTGTTGGCGTGGGTTTTCTCCGGGTTCTCCGGTTTCCTCCCACACTCCAAAGACGTACTGATAGGGACCTTACATTGTGAGCCCCATTGGGGACAGCGTCTGTAAAGCGCTGCGGAATATAGTAGCGCTATATAAGTGCATAAAATAAATAAATAAAGGCAGAAAAGCAAAGCACGGAGCCCCGGCAGTCTCCGGTCAGACTTCTCTATGTCTCTGGCAGGCCTAATCCGATTTTTCTAAAAATACATTTAGGTGGAGAACTCCTTTAAGGTGCTTAGAACAGTAAAAGTACACCAGCATTACCGAACAAACCCTCCAGTAATAATAAATGCTTATAGATACATTTATTGATACGACATTTAAAGGGCATGACCAGTTACATGTGCGCTTGGCAGCTGAAGGCATCTGTGTTGGTCCCATGTTCATATGTGCCCGCATTGCTGAGAAAAATGATATTCTAATATATGTCTCTGGGAGCAACAGGGGCGTTGTCATTGCACCTAGGGGCTCTGCTCTCAGCAATGCGGCACATATGAACATGGGACCAACAGAGATGTCTTCAGCTGCCTAGTGCACATGTAACAGGTCAGCCAGTGTCATAGGTACAAAACTGCTGACAGATGCCCTTGTTGTTACCCCCTGTGTGATATGTTTTGGTGTCTCCCTCCTCTTCCCCCTGCACAATGTATACCATGCTATACCGCTTTCAGCAGCTCTGCTCTCTCTGCAGTCTTGACGACCTGCTGCGTTGCGGTGTGAGTTACGCCACTCACATGGTGGTTGTGGGCGAGGAAAGCTCGATGGTTGCAGAGGAAGATTATATGGCTGATGCCCGGACCATAGTCAATGTACAAACACTTTTTAGGTAAGAGTGTCCTTCTCTACTTCACCCTGTGACGCTGCTGTACGGATGCAAGAACCTGTCCAGAGATGTAGGCTTCAGCAACTGCTGCAATCCTGGATCATCTGCGACTCTAGGTTGGGTCATTCCGCTATAATTCCTGCTAGAAGTTATAAATTAATTACTAGCAGAATGCAATGAAGGTCCAGCTGGGTGTATCCAGTTGGGGGGGGGGGTGTCCATGCACAGTCTGACAATATCCAATCAGTGCTGCCAGTGCAGGGACCCCCCCCCCCCCAACTGGTAACTCCCATCTGGACCTTCATTGCAAACTGCTTGCAATTCATTCATAACTTCTAGCAGGAATAATAAAGCAATGGCACACCATAGAGTCGTAGCAATACATGCTCAAAATTGTAATTACAAGGGGGATGCTAAAAGCATTGGAAAAAAAAAAACTACATATTACCTGGATAAAATGGTGCCATACAGTGCCCCCCAGGATAACAAGAGCACAAATTGCTCCTTTGCCATAAAGCACCCATACTTTCACAGATACCGCATATAGTGCCCAGTTAGTGTCATATATTGCCAAGATACATAATGCTTGCTTACCCTGCCGTGCATTCACCGAATAGTGTCATACAGTGCCCACATAAAGCCGAACTGTACCTGCAAAGTGGTATGCTCTGCCAGCATGGAGCTGAATGGTACTCTCATACACAGCCAATTGGTGCCCAGAGATCGCTATGCTCTACCCACATATAGTCAAACCGTGCTCACCTACTGCCATATAGTGACCATATGGACATATAGTGCCCCGAGAGTGTCATACAGCATTACCTAAGCTGTGCAGAAGTGCCATGCTGCCCCCTCCTGCTAGTGATAGAGAATAAGATACTGATACCGAGTAAGGAATCTGCACTGAAAATCTACAAATCTGCCGCGTGTGAGCCTGGTCTTATGTATACAGGGTATATGAGAGGAGGAGGATGATGATGACGACTGTTTCTTCTGCAGATTGTTCCCTGGGCTGAACATTATCACAGAATTAACACATCCAGCAAACATGAGATTCATGCAGTTCAAAGCTAAGGACAAGTACTCAGTGGTGCTGTCTAAGCTGGAGAAGGTAAAGGCCGTAACACTCGTCAGATACCTGTCTGACTGTCTCTCTAATGTCTGTCACCTTCCTATGTCTTCTTCTCCTTTTCTTAATCCCTCCCTCAAAGCTCTGTCCTCTCACAGAGGGAACGTGAACGGGGCTCTAACCTGGTCTTCATGTTCAGACTGCCCTTTGCTGCTGGGAAGGTCTTCAGCGTCAGCATGCTAGATACTCTTCTATATCAGGTACTGTTTTCTATATCTCCTCCTATTACTCTACATATCTACCTCTACATCTCCTCCTATTACTACATATAACCAGGGCCGGCGTCAGCACCCAGCATACCCGGGCAAGTGCCGGGGCCCACTGTTCCTTAGGGGGCCCACTCCGGCAGTCGCGGTCCCTTTAAATATCACCCTGTCCCTGCCTAGTATCTAGGAAAACGGAGCATGCTGCTCTCAGCGCGCTCCATGTTCTCTCAGCAGCACAAGGGAGAAGGAAGCAGGGGGTGGTGCCGCCGTGGACGGAGGAGGGGAGGGGCTGTGGCCACTGTGTTAAAAAAACTGTATTAAAAACATTGGTGGCGCAGTGCGCCCTCACACCCCCCCCCAGTATTAAAATCATTGGTGGCGCTGTGCGCCCCTCCCAACCCACCACTAGTATTAAAATCATTGGTGGCAATGGCCACAGGGTCCCCTCCCCCCTCCTCATTGGTGGCAGCTTCTGATCGGAGTCCCAGCTGTTTAATCCTGGGGCTCCGATCGGTTACCATGGCAGCCAGGACGCTACTGAAGCCTTGGCTGCCATGGTAATCTCCCTGCTGCTGTGTGTATTAGGCACAGGGCAGCAGGGAGAGTGTGAGGTCCTATTCACCCTAATAGAGCTCTATTAAGGTGAATAGGACAAGGGATGAAAAGATCCCAGATTCTTAGGGGCTAATGGTTATTTAAAAAAACTGAAAAAAATAAATATTAAGTATAAATCACCCACTTTCCCAATTTTACATAGAAATATATAAAGCTGAGTGTATGTGTGTGTCTGTCCGCTAAAGGAATCTGCACCGTCGCATTTAAAATCACAAAATTTGGCACACAGGTACATCAGGGGTTCGGGAAGGTTTTAGACCAGGTCTCGGCTCTTTAGGACATACCGTTCCTGAAATATTCCCAAAAAATGCATTAGCCAATAGAAGCTTGGTCACATGACCCTTATCAGCCAATAGAAGCTCTCAGGTCCTCCAGCATCCACACACAGTATTACTTCAGGTTTCCAAAACAACCCAGCCATTTATCCTCACTGCTGTAGGAGAGCTTTAAAGGATGATGAAACAAACTCCAGCAAAATTTGCTTTGGTGTTCTTAGTATTTATTGTAATGCGGCAAAGTAACACTTTGTGTGACGTTTCGGCACAATAGCCTTTTTCAAACACATGCCGCTCTGGAAAGCTTTAAAGGAAATCTGTCACCAGGATAATCGCTATGGAAGTAAAGCCATGGCCTAATAGCACTTAGTACCTTATTTCCAGATGTGCCTTTGTTCCAGCAATAGATGTTTTTATCCTCTGAAAATCCAGTTTATTTGATATGCAAATGAGCCAGTAAGGTGCCTAGAGGGGCGTCACTTTTGTAGGAAGGAGCCCAGACACGGCCCCTGCCACAATGTATCCACCCTCAAAAGACTTAAAACCCCGCCCACAGGTCCAGCTAAACCACGCCCCTGATCTGGTTAGGCCACACCCCTCTCCTCCCCCTGCAAGCCGACGGGGATTGAAAAAATGAGGTAAAAATCAACTTCTGTCAGTTGCAGGCGTGGGAGGGAGGGTGACTTTCTCCCAGCAGCTCACACTCAGACAGTACAGTGCTGCTGTCTTAGAGTGAGCTGTTCAAAAGGATACTCCCCCGATCCGGTTAGGTCACGTCCCCGATCCAGTTAGACCAGGCCCCACTCCTCAGCCGACTGAGATTGAAAAAATGAAGTTAAAAATCAACTTCTAGGTCCCGCTAAGCCAGATCTGGTTAGGCCACGCCCCCTCCCACTCCTGAGCCGATGGGGATTGAAAAAATTAAGGTAAAAATCAACTCCTGTCAGCTGCAGGGGTGGGAGGGAGGGTGACTTTCTCCCTGCAGCTCACAATAAGACAGTACAGTGCTGCTATCTTAGAGTGAGCTGTTAAAAAGGCCATGCCCCCTATCCGGTTAGGCCACGCTCCCTCCCATTCAGCCAACTGAGATTGAAAAAATGAAGTTAAATATCACCTTCTAGGTCCCGCTAAACCACGCGCCGATCTGGTTAGGCCACGCCCCCTCCACTCCTTTGCCGACAGGGATTGATAAAATGGAGGTAAAAATCAACTTCTGTCAGCTGCAGGGGTAGGAGGGAGGGTGACTTTCTCCCTGCAGATCACACTCAGACAGTACAGTGCTGCTGTCTTAGAGTATATGCCCCCGATCCAGTAAAGGCCACTGTTAAGGGGCGGGCCCCTGTGGAGGTCACTGTCAAGGGGGTGGGCTGCTGTGGATGTCCAATTTTAAGGAACGGGGCACTGTGGGGGGGGGTCAATGTTAAGTGGTGGGGAGCTGTGGAGGTCACTGTTTTGGGGGCGGGGTGCTGTAGATGTCACTGTTATGGTGGATAGTTAAATATACCCGAGCGAAGCCGGACCCGCTAGTAAAATATATAAACAATAAATAAATATTACATATCGCCACGTCTGAAAAGTCCAAAGTAATAAAATATCAAAAATATCTCCTATGCGGTGAGTACTGTAACAGAAAAATAAATAAATAAAAACTGTGCGATTCGACATTTTTTTTTTAGTAAAATTTTCTCCCCAAAAATAGGATAGGATTGTTCAGTTATGGACGTTCCATAAAATGCGGAATGCACGCAGCTTTTTGGCTGGTGTTTTTCCGCGTGGTATCGAGTATTGCAATACTTTTTTATGGTATAGAAATCAAATCAATCAAATCAATTTGGTATCATAAAAACCCTAGTCTGCTGCAGCCTGCCCTGCTGTGCTCCAAATTAAAATATCATCATATTGATATTATTTGGCCCTTTGGGCTGAGGGGCAGGCAGCAGCATAGTGCTATTAGCGTTCATATTGAAATTTATTTTCATATTCAATGTCTGTTTCTCTTTAGAGGGTGTACGGTAAAAACAGAATACTGAGTAGACCTGAGGGATTAAAAAGTAGGGGTATAAGGATTGATTCACATATATCCGCTCTGTAGCGTGTTCTGTCTATTGTATTTGGCAACATCTATAACACATGCAGCTTCATTGCCGTGTCTGTTGTGCAAAATGCCAATAGGGGGCCCACTGAGGCTTTATCGCCCAAGGGGCCATGTGAACCTGGAGCCGGCCCTGCATATAACCTCTACTATATCTCCTCCTATTACTCCATATAACTTCTACTATATCTCCTCCTATTACTCCATATAACCTCTCCTATATCTCCTCCTATTACTCCATATAACCTCTCCTATATCTCCTCCTATTACTCCATATAACCTCTCCTATATCTCCTCCTATTACTCCATATAACCTCTCCTATATCTCCTCCTATTACTCCATATAACCTCTCCTATATCTCCTCCTATTACTCCATATAACCTCTCCTATATCTCCTCCTATTACTCCATATAACCTCTCCTATATCTCCTCCTATTACTCCATATAACCTCTCCTATATCTCCTCCTATTACTCCATATACCCTCTCCTATATCTCCTCCTATTACTTCATATAACCTCTCTTATATCTCCTCCTATTACTCCATATAACTTCTACTATATCTCCTCCTATTACTCCATATAACCTCTCCTATATCTCCTCCTATTACTCCATATAACCTCTCCTATATCTCCTCCTATTACTCCATATAACCTCTCCTATATCTCCTCCTATTACTCCATATAACCTCTCCTATATCTCCTTCTATTACTCCATATATCCTCTCCTATATCTCCTCCTATTACTCCATATAACCTCTCCTATATCTCTTCCTATTACTCCATATAACCTCTCCTATATATCCTCCTATTACTCCATATATCCTCTCCTATAGCTCCTCCCAGGGGTGTAGCTAAAGGCTCATGGGCCCTGGTGCAAGAGTTCAGCTTGGGCCCCCCTTCCCTCAAACCTTTGTGCTGCATGAGGCAAAAATTGAAACTGCACCCCCCTCCTCCATACCAAATTCTTAACCTAACCCCTTCTGTCCAGCCAGAGGTGTAACTTGCATACACTTTCTATAATACCAGTGTCTTCTTATGTGGCACAAGGGTCTTTGGGCCCCTTAGGCTCCTGGGCCCAGTAGCGACTGCTACCTCTGCACCCCTATAGCTACGCCCCTGTCTCCTCCTATTACTCCATATAACCTCTCCTATATCTCCTCCTATTACTCCGTATAACCTCTCCTATATCTCCTCCTATTACTCCGTATAACCTCTCCTATATCTCCTCCTATTACTCCATATAACCTCTCCTATATCTCCTCCTATTACTCCGTATAACCTCTCCTATATCTCCTCCTATTACTCCATATAACCTCTCCTATATCTCCTCCTATTACTCCATATAACCTCTCCTATATCTTCTTCTATTACTCCATATACCCTCTCCTATAGGTCCTCCTATTACTCCATATATCCTCTCCTATATCTCCTCCTATTACTCCATATAACCTCTCCTATATCTCTCCCTATTACTCCATATATCCTCCCTCTATATCTCCTCCTATTACTCCATATAACCTCTCCTATATCTCCTCCTATTACTCCATACAACCTCTCCTATATCTCCTCCTATTACTCCATATAACCTCTCCTATATCTCCTCCTATTACTCCATACAACCTCTCCTATATCTCCTCCTATTACTCCATATGTCCTCTCCTATATCTCCTCCTATTACTCCATATATCCTCCCTCTATATCTCCTCCCATTACTCCATATATCCTCTCCTATAGCTCCCCCATTACTCCATATAACCTCTCCTATATCTCCTCCTATTACTCCATATAACCTCTCCTATATCTCCCCCATTACTCCATACAACCTCTCTTATATCTCCTCCTATTACTCCATATATCATCTCCTATAGCTCCCCCATTACTCCATATAACCTCTCCTATATCTCCTCCTATTACTCCATATAACCTCTCCTATATCTCCTCCTATCACTCTGTATAACCTCTCCTATATCTCCTCCTATTACTTCATATAACCTCTCTTATATCTCCTCCTATTACTCCATATGTCCTCTCCTATATCTCCCCCATTACTCCATATAACCTCTCCTATATCCCCTCCTATTACTCCATATAACCTCTCCTATATCTCCTTCTATTACTCCATATATCCTCTCCTATATCTCCTCCTATTACTCCATATAACCTCTCCTATATCTCTTCCTATTACTCCATATAACCTCTCCTATATCTCCTCCTATTACTCCATATAACCTCTCCTATATCTCCTCCTGTTACTCCATATAACCTCTCCTATATCTCCTCATATTACTCCATATAACCTCTCCTATATATCCTCCTATTACTCCATATGTCCTCTCCTATATCTCCTCCTGTTACTCCATATAACCTCTCCTATATCCCCTCCTATTGCTCCATATAACCTCTCCTATATCTCCTCCTATTACTCCATATAACCTCTCCTATATCTCCTCCTATTGCTCCATATAACCTCTCCTAGATCTCCTCCTATTACTCCATATAACCTCTCCTATATCCCCTCCTATTACTCCATATATCCTCTCCTATATCTCCTCCTATTACTCCATATAACCTCTCCTATATCTCTTCCTATTACTCCATATAACCTCTCCTATATCTCCTCCTATTACTCCATATAACCTCTCCTATATCTCCTCCTGTTACTCCATATAACCTCTCCTATATCTCCTCATATTACTCCATATAACCTCTCCTATATATCCTCCTATTACTCCATATGTCCTCTCCTATATCTCCTCCTGTTACTCCATATAACCTCTCCTATATCCCCTCCTATTGCTCCATATAACCTCTCCTATATCTCCTCCTATTACTCCATATAACCTCTCCTATATCTCCTCCTATTGCTCCATATATCCTCTCCTATATCTCCTCCTATTACTCCATATAACCTCTCCTAGATCTCCTCCTATTACCCCATATAACCTCTCCTAGATCTCCTCCTATTACTCCATATAACCTCTCCTATATCTCCTCCTATTACTCCATATATCCTCTACTATATCTTCTTCTATTACTCCATATAACCTCTCCTATATCCCCTCCTATTACTCCATATATCCTCTCCTATATCTCCTCCTATTACTCCATATAACCTCTCCTATATCTCTTCCTATTACTCCATATAACCTCTCCTATATCTCCTCCTATTACTCCATATAACCTCTCCTATATCTCCTCCTGTTACTCCATATAACCTCTCCTATATCTCCTCATATTACTCCATATAACCTCTCCTATATATCCTCCTATTACTCCATATGTCCTCTCCTATATCTCCTCCTGTTACTCCATATAACCTCTCCTATATCCCCTCCTATTGCTCCATATAACCTCTCCTATATCTCCTCCTATTACTCCATATAACCTCTCCTATATCTCCTCCTATTGCTCCATATAACCTCTCCTAGATCTCCTCCTATTACCCCATATAACCTCTCCTAGATCTCCTCCTATTACTCCATATAACCTCTCCTATATCTCCTCCTATTACTCCATATATCCTCTCCTATATCTTCTTCTATTACTCCATATAACCTCTCCTATATCTCTTCCTATTACTCCATATAACCTCTCCTATATCTCCTTCTATTACTCCATATATCCTCTCCTATATCTCCTCCTATTACTCCATATAACCTCTCCTATATCTCTTCCTATTACTCCATATAACCTCTCCTATATCTCCTCCTATTACTCCATATAACCTCTCCTATATCTCCTCCTGTTACTCCATATAACCTCTCCTATATCTCCTCCTATTACTCCATATAACCTCTCCTATATCCCCTCCTATTGCTCCATATAACCTCTCCTATATCTCCTCCTATTACTCCATATATCCTCTTCTATATCTTCTTCTATTACTCCATATATCCTCTCCTATATCTCCTCCTATTACTCCATATAACCTCTCCTAAAGCTCCTCCTATTACTCCATATAACCTCCCTCTATATCTCCTCCTATTACTCCATATATCCTCCCTCTATATCTCCTCCTATTACTCCATATAACCTCTCCTAAAGCTCCTCCTATTACTCCATATATCCTCTCCTATATCTCCTCCTATTACTCCATATAACCTCTCCTATATCTCCTCCTATTACTCCATATAACCTCTCCTATATCTCCTCCTATTACTCCATATAACCTCTCCTAAAGCTCCTCCTATTACTCCATATAACCTCTCCTATATCTCCCCCATTACTCTATAGTAACTCCATTGTTTTCCCTTTCCCTCTCTGCTTCAGTCCTTTGTGAAGGATTACATGATCTCCATCACACGTCTGTTACTTGGTCTGGACTCTATGCCCGGCTCCGGTTTCTTGTGTGCGGTAAGTCATTGGCGTTTTATCCAGTAATATTGTTGTAAGTCTGATATTGAATAAAACCAAATATTCTCCTCCTACTATAACATTTTATAATGAGATCTGTTTGTGGGAAAGCTGTATCACTGACTGGCTCGGTGCTGGAGTCCAGGAGGCGGATCCTTTTGTTGTGCTCCGCCCTCTCAGGCTCTTCATTAGGCCTCATGCACATGACCGTGGTGTGTTTTGCGGTCGTAAATCGCGGATCCGCAAAACACGGATGGCGTCCATGCGCGTTCCGCAATTTGCGGAACGGCACGGACAGCCTTTAATATAAATGCCTATTCTTGTCCGCCAAGCGCGGACAAGAATAGGACAGGTTATAATTTTTTAGCGGGCCACGGAACAGAGCAATGGATGCGGACAGTACACGGAGTGCTGTCCGCATCTTTTGCGGCCCCATTGAATTGAATGGGTCCACATCCGAGCCGCCGTTTTGGACCAAAACAATGGCCATGTGCATGAGGCAGAGCACTTCCCTATGTTGTTCCATTAGGTTGCTTAAAATAAAAAGTATCCTACCCCACAGTGCCCCCATACTTTGCCAACTACACAGAGCTCCCGTAGTGCCAGCCTGACAGTGCGTCCATACTGTACCAATCACACAGAACTCCCGTTGTGCCAGCCCCACAGTGCCCCCATACCGTATCAACCACACAGAGTTCCTGTAATGCCAGCCACACAGTGCCCCCATACTGTACCAACCACACAGTGCCTCCATACTATACCAACCACACAGTGCCCCCATACTATACCAACCACACAAAGCTCTTGTAGTGCCAGCCCCACAGTGCCCCCATATTGTGCCAACCACACAGAGCTCCCGTAGTGCCAGCCCCACAGTGCCCCCAAACTATACCAACCACACAGAGCTCCTGTAGTGTCAGCCCCACAGTGCCCCCAAACTATACCAACCACACAGAGCTCCTGTAGTGTCAGCCCTACAGTGCCCCCAAACTATACCAACCACACAGAGCTCCTGTAGTGTCAGCCCTACAGTGCCCCCAAACTATACCAACCACACAGAGCTCCTGTAGTGTCAGCCCCACAGTGCCCCCAAACTATACCAACCACACAGAGCTCCTGTAGTGTCAACCCCACAGTGCTCCCATACTGTACCAACCACACAGAGCTCCCGTAGTGCCAGCTCCACAGTGCCCCCATACTGTACCAACCAGAGAGAACTCCCGTAGTGCCAGCCCCAGAGTGCCCCCATACTGTACCAACCACACAGAGCTCCCGTCGTGCACTGCCAGACCCACAGTGCTCCCGTATTGCCAGCTCCACAGTGCCCCCATACTGTACCAGTCCCACAGAGCTCCATACTGTACCAATCACATAGAGCCCCTCCTACATAGTGCCAGCCTAACATGGAAATTATGGTGAACAAACAGCAGAGGGCGCTCCCGTGTATCTCCCAAGAACTGCACTGTGTCCCATTATTAAAGCCCCTGCTTGATTTCTGCCGGGGGCCCGACAAGCGTCATATAGAAGTCCTCCTGTAGGGGGAGCAGCAGCATTCTGATGGAGGAGAGTCCTTGTCTCCTTCATTATTCTTATTTTGTATATTGATGCTCTGAGCAAATCACATTCTGTCGATTCCCCGTGAGCGATGACGTCTAGAATGCTAATAATCAGGCAAAATGCAGATTTTTAAATGCTCTTTATAAATTTTAAAATAATGTATTATATGCTAAATAATCCCGGTAGCTATATTCTACACATAGCTGTATATAGTCCCAGATACGCCCTATAAGATCAAAGCCTGAGGCAGGATATCGTCGCCCCGGCCAGCTCCATCAGTTATTATACTGTTTGGTGTGTGATCATTTCATGAAAACGATTTCGATTTTGGGTCACTGTGCCCCCTTGTGGTGAAATAGAGGAATGACAAAACATGTATTTTTACTCAGCTCCGAGTCACAGAAGAAGACCTTTGGATTCGTTGCTATGGGCGTCTCTATCAGAAGTTGTGTTCTACTACTGGCGAAATACCTATTGGAATCTTCCGCACCGAGACGCACGTGTTGCCGGCCTCTGAGGTACGCTGTGGCTCCTGCCTCTCTGTACTATCGGTGGTCAGAATTGTCCAAACAAATATTTTACAGCAGGAAAGATAGCAACGCCTCCAAGTCAGTTGACCCAGCTGCAGTACCAGGCACAGCCACACTTACATGTAAGGCACTCTACCTGGATAAACGAAAAGGGCCTCAGCACTCCGGAGACCATCACCTCCCTTTGTTTAGACGTTTGTGGGGGTCCAATCCTTGGGAACCCCAGACAATCATACAATGATGGCCTATCCTAAAGGCAGACTATCAATTAAAAACACTAGATGACGCCTTTTACCCTTAGGGTGCATTCACATTACCATATGTATTTGTCGAAGACAGTACAGGGATGCTGTCCGCATCCGTATGTCCGTTCTGTGAAGGATAGAACATGTCCTGATCCGTGTGGTGTCTGCATCGGTATGTCCGTTCTGTGAAGGATAGAACATGTCCTGATCCGTGTGGTGTCTGCATCCGTATGTCCGTTCTGTGAAGGATAGAACATGTCCTGATCCGTGTGGTGTCTGCATCGGTATGTCCGTTCTGTGAAGGATAGAACATGTCCTGATCTGTGTGCTGTCCGCATCCGTATGTCCGTTCTGTGAAGGATAGAACATGTCCTGATCCGTGTGCTGTCCGCATCTGTATGTCCGTTCTGTGAGGGATAGAACATGTCCTGATTCGTGTGGTGTCTGCATCCGTATGTCTGTTCCACAAAGGATAGAACATGTCCTGATCCGAGCACGGTCCGCATCCGTATGTCTGTTCTGTGAAGGATAGAACATGTCCTGATCCGTGTGGTGTCCGCATCTGTATGTCCGTTCTGTGAAGGATAGAACATGTCCTGATCTGTGTGCTGTCCGCATCCGTATGTCCGTTCTGTGAAGGATAGAACATGTCCTGATCCGTGTGGTGTCCGCATCTGTATGTCCGTTCTGTGAAGGATAGAACATGTCCTGATTCGTGTGGTGTCTGCATCCGTATGTCTGTTCCACAAAGGATAGAACATGTCCTGATCCGAGCACGGTCCGCATCCGTATGTCCGTTCTGTGAAGGATAGAACATGTCCTGATCCGTGTGGTGTCCGCATCTGTATGTCCGTTCTGTGAAGGATAGAACATGTCCTGATCCGTGTGGTGTCCGCATCTGTATGTCCGTTCTGTGAAGGACAGAACATGTCCTGATCCGTGTGGTGTCTGCATCCGTATGTCTGTTCTGTGAAGGATAGAACATGTCCTGATCCGTGTGGTGTCCGCATCCGTATGTCCGTTCTGTGAAGGATAGAACATGTCCTGATCCGTGTGCTGTCCGCATCCGTATGTCCGTTCTGTGAAGGATAGAACATGTCCTGATCCGTGTGCTGTCCGCATCTGTATGTCCGTTCCACAAATGATAGAACATGTCCTGATCCATGTGCTGTCCGCATCTGTATGTCCGTTCTGTGAATGATAGAACATGTCCTGATCCGAGCACGGTCCGCATCTGTATGTCCGTTCTGTGAAGGATAGAACATGTCCTGATCCGTGTGGTGTCCGCATCTGTATGTCCGTTCTGTGAAGGATAGAACATGTCCTGATCCGTGTGCTGTCCGCATCTGTATGTCCGTTCTGTGAAGGATAGAACATGTCCTGATCCGAGCACGGTCCGCATCCGTATGTCTGTTCTGTGAAGGATAGAACATGTCCTGATCTGTGTGCTGTCCGCATCCGTATGTCTGTTCTGTGAAGGATAGAACATGTCCTGATCTGTGTGCTGTCCGCATCTGTATGTCCGTTCTGTGAAGGATAGAACATGTCCTGATCCGTGTGCTGTCCGCATCTGTATGTCCGTTCTGTGAAGGATAGAACATGTCCTGATTCGTGTGGTGTCTGCATCCGTATGTCTGTTCCACAAAGGATAGAACATGTCCTGATCCGAGCACGGTCCGCATCCGTATGTCCGTTCTGTGAAGGATAGAACATGTCCTGATCCGTGTGGTGTCCGCATCTGTATGTCCGTTCTGTGAAGGATAGAACATGTCCTGATCCGTGTGGTGTCCGCATCTGTATGTCCGTTCTGTGAAGGACAGAACATGTCCTGATCCGTGTGGTGTCTGCATCCGTATGTCTGTTCTGTGAAGGATAGAACATGTCCTGATCCGTGTGCTGTCCGCATCCGTATGTCTGTTCTGTGAAGGATAGAACATGTCCTGATCCGTGTGGTGTCCGCATCCGTATGTCCGTTCTGTGAAGGATAGAACATGTCCTGATCCGTGTGCTGTCCGCATCCGTATGTCCGTTCTGTGAAGGATAGAACATGTCCTGATCCGTGTGCTGTCCGCATCTGTATGTCCGTTCCACAAATGATAGAACATGTCCTGATCCATGTGCTGTCCGCATCTGTATGTCCGTTCTGTGAATGATAGAACATGTCCTGATCCGAGCACGGTCCGCATCTGTATGTCCGTTCTGTGAAGGATAGAACATGTCCTGATCTGTGTGCTGTCCGCATCCGTATGTCCGTTCTGTGAAGGATAGAACATGTCCTGATCCGTGTGGTGTCCGCATCCGTATGTCCGTTCTGTGAAGGATAGAACATGTCCTGATCCGTGTGCTGTCCGCATCTGTATGTCTGTTCCACAAAGGATAGAACATGTCCTGATCCGAGCACGGTCCGCATCCGTATGTCCGTTCTGTGAAGGATAGAACATGTCCTGATCCGTGTGCTGTCCGCATCCGTATGTCCGTTCTGTGAAGGATAGAACATGTCCTGATCCGTGTGGTGTCCGCATCTGTATGTCCGTTCTGTGAAGGATAGAACATGTCCTGATCCGTGTGCTGTCTGCATCTGTATGTCCGTTCTGTGAAGGATAGAACATGTCCTGATCCGTGTGGTGTCCGCATCTGTATGTCCGTTCTGTAAAGGATAGAACATGTCCTGATCCGTGTGCTGTCCGCACCCGTATGTCCGTTCCACAAAGGATAGAACATGTCCTGATCCGTGTGCTGTCCGCATCTGTATGTCCGTTCTGTGAAGGATAGAACATGTCCTGATCCGTGTGGTGTCTGCATCTGTATGTCCGTTCTGTGAAGGATAGAACATGTCCTGATCCGTGTGGTGTCTGCATCTGTATGTCCGTTCTGTGAAGGATAGAACATGTCCTGATCTGTGTGCTGTCCGCATCTGTATGTCCATTCTGTGAAGGATAGAACATGTCCTGATCCGTGTGCTGTCCGCATCCGTATGTCCGTTCTGTGAAGGATAGAACATGTCCTGTTCCGTGTGCTATCCGCATCCATATGTCCGTTCTGTGAAGGATAGAACATGTCCTGATCCGTGTGGTGTCCGCATCCGTATGTCTGTTCTGTGAAGGATAGAACATGTCCTGATCTGAGTGCTGTCCGCATCTGTATGTCCGTTCTGTGAAGGATAGAACATTTCCTGATCCGTGTGCTGTCCGCATCCGTATGTCCGTTCTGTGAAGGATAGAACATGTCCTGATCCGTGTGCTGTCCGCATCTGTATGTCCGTTCTGTGAAGGATAGAACATGTCCTGATCCATGTGCTGTCCGCATCTGTATGTCCGTTCCACAAAGGATAGAACATGTCCTGATCCGTGTGCTGTCCGCATCCGTATGTCCGTTCTGTGAAGGATAGAACATGTCCTGATCCGTGTGCTGTCCGCATCCGTATGTCCGTTCTGTGAAGGATAGAACATGTCCTGATCCGTGTGGTGTCCGCATCTGTATGTCCGTTCTGTGAAGGATAGAACATGTCCTGATCCGTGTGCTGTCCGCATCCGTATGTCCGTTCTGTGAAGGATAGAACATGTCCTGATCCGTGTGCTGTCCGCATCCGTATGTCTGTTCTGTGAAGGATAGAACATGTCCTGATCCGTGTGGTGTCCGCATCCGTATGTCCGTTCTGTGAAGGATAGAACATGTCCTGATCTGAGTGCTGTCCGCATCTGTATGTCCGTTCTGTGAAGGATAGAACATGTCCTGATCCGTGTGCTGTCCGCATCTGTATGTCCGTTCTGTGAAGGATAGAACATGTCCTGATCCGTGTGCTGTCCGCATCCGTATGTCTGTTCTGTGAAGGATAGAACATGTCCTGATCCGTGTGGTGTCCGCATCCGTATGTCCGTTCTGTGAAGGATAGAACATGTCCTGATCTGAGTGCTGTCCGCATCTGTATGTCCGTTCTGTGAAGGATAGAACATGTCCTGATCCGTGTGCTGTCCGCATCTGTATGTCCGTTCTGTGAAGGATAGAACATGTCCTGATCTGTGTGCTGTCCGCATCCGTATGTCTGTTCTGTGAAGGATAGAACATGTCCTGATCTGTGTGCTGTCCGCATCCGTATGTCTGTTCTGTGAAGGATAGAACATGTCCTGATCTGTGTGCTGTCCGCATCCGTATGTCTGTTCTGTGAAGGATAGAACATGTCCTGATCCGTGTGGTGTCTGCATCTGTATGTCCGTTCTGTGAAGGATAGAACATGTCCTGATCTGTGTGCTGTCCGCATCCGTATGTCCGTTCTGTGAAGGATAGAACATGTCCTGATCCGTGTGGTGTCCGCATCTGTATGTCCGTTCTGTGAAGGATAGAACATGTCCTGATCCGTGTGGTGTCTGCATCGGTATGTCCGTTCTGTGAAGGATAGAACATGTCCTGATCCGTGTGCTGTCCGCATCCGTATGTCCGTTCTGTGAAGGATAGAACATGTCCTGATCCGTGTGGTGTCTGCATCTGTATGTCCGTTCTGTGAAGGATAGAACATGTCCTGATCCGTGTGCTGTCCGCATCCGTATGTCCGTTCTGTGAATGATAGAACATGTCCTGATCCGAGCACTGTCCGCATCTGTATGTCCGTTCCACAAATGATAGAACATGTCCTGATCCGTGTCGTGTCTGCATCCGTATGTCTGTTCTGTGAAGGATAGAACATGTCCTGATCCGTGTGCTGTCCGCATCCGTATGTCCGTTCTGTGAAGGATAGAACATGTCCTGATCCGTGTGGTGTCTGCATCTGTATGTCCGTTCTGTGAAGGATAGAACATGTCCTGATCCGTGTGCTGTCCGCATCCGTATGTCCGTTCTGTGAATGATAGAACATGTCCTGATCCGAGCACTGTCTGCATCTGTATGTCGGTTCTGTGAAGGATAGAACATGTCCTGATTCGTGTGGTGTCCGCATCTGTATGTCCGTTCCACAAATGATAGAACATGTCCTGATCCGTGTCGTGTCTGCATCCGTATGTCCGTTCTGTGAAGGATAGAACATGTCCTGATCCGTGTGCTGTCCGCATCCGTATGTCCGTTCTGTGAAGGATAGAACATGTCCTGATCTGTGTGCTGTCCGCATCCGTATGTCCGTTCTGTGAAGGATAGAACATGTCCTGATCCGTGTGCTGTCCGCATCCGTATGTCCGTTCTGTGAAGGATAGAACATGTCCTGATCCGTGTGCTGTCCGCATCCGTATGTCTGTTCTGTGAAGGACAGAACATGTCCTGATCCGTGTGCTGTCCGCATCCGTATGTCCGTTCTGTGAAGGACAGAACATGTCCTGATCCGTGTGGTGTCCGCATCTGTAAGTTCGTTCTGTGAAGGATAGAACATGTCCTGATCCGTGTGGTGTCCGCATCTGTAAGTTCGTTCTGTGAAGGACAGAACATGTCCTGATCCGTGTGGTGTCCGCATCTGTAAGTTCGTTCTGTGAAGGATAGAACATGTCCTGATCCGTGTGGTGTCCACATCTGTATGTCCGTTCTGTGAAGGATAGAACATGTCCTGATCCGTGTGCTGTCCGCACCTGTATGTCCGTTCTGTGAAGGATAGAACATGTCCTGATCCGTGTGCTGTCCGCATCCGTATGTCCGTTCCACAACGGGGCCTTAGTGCCATATTTTCTACCGATCAGAATGATTACTGTCCTGCCTTGTTTTCTAGTCACAGGTCTCCATCAGTGTGGAAGACTATGAGGACACCAGAGAGAGCCGCTGGGGAGACACCATCCAAAGTCGTGGTCCACATCGCAACTCTACATCCAGCGACCAGTCTGAGCATCCATTACTGCGCAGGAAGAGTATGCAGTGGGCTCGGAGGCTGTCTCGTAAAGGAGCAAGGCAGCCTGGGAAATCGGCGTCCGAGAGGATTAGCCAGCAGAGGATGAGTCTGTACAGACGCTCAGAACGGCAGGAACTCAATGCTTTGGTGAAGACCAGAATGAAACATCTGGGGCTCTCCACTGCGGAGTACAGTACGTGACCCGAATTGTGATGAGATTAGGGGCTTATGGGACATGGAGTCCGTCCTTCTCACTAATCTGTGTCTCCATCTTCTGTTTCTGCAGTGGACATTATGGACACAGATAACTCCTTGTCATATATCCTTATAAATCCCCCTCCAGACACCAATCTGGAAATCAACGATGTGGTGTAAGTATATTTCATTGCTTTGAAGGGGTTTTATGACCTCAGGATCGGTCATCAGTATCTAAACGCTGGTGTCGAACGCCCGGGACCCCCACTGGTCAGACTGCGGTGCTCCGGTGCCACTGCCACCTTGCGGCTCACCAAGCACAGCGCCGTGCATTGTATAGTGGCCGTGCTTGGTATCACGCTCGGCCCTATTGACTTGATGGGACTGAGCTGCACCTAGGTCATGTGACCGATGAACGTGACGTCACTGGAGCACTGCGTTCTTCTCAAACAGCTGATTGGCGGGGGTCCCGGGTGTTGGACCCCCACCGTTCCTGAGAATAGGTCAGTCAGTATAAAAAAAGTTGGAAAACCCTTTAAAGAGGTTCTCCGGGATTGCATACATAGTTGTGCCTGGTGCTGCACCAGTGTCAGGGGACTGGCGAATCCTTTGGTGGGCCCTCCCCACCTGTCCCTGATTGGGCCCTGTCCACACTGACGGAGCAGGAGGAGGCAGCTGCTTCCTCATCTCCTCCCATCCATCAGCCCTGGATCTCCTGTACAGCGGACAGCGCTCGGCTCTGTTCTTGTAATGTTCTTCATTGATTCATTCATTGTCCTGGCCGTCAGGGCTCCTGGAGCCTCTACCCATAAATTATTGATGTTATCCACTAAAGGATAGCCTTATATCATTTATTCAGCATCTTCACCATCGCTCACAGCATTCTCGGAAGTCATGTTCATGTATGTTGTCTCTCAAAGACATAGTTAAGGCCAAGGTGGGGTCCACCAACTTTCCTTGTGTCTGCCGTACTGTCCATTCAGCCTGGCATCCTTGTATTGCCCATGAATTTCAATTCTGCATTATGCACTTCCTCTGTTATTCCTCCTGGAAATTGATGAATACATTTAGAGCTAGGTGCTGATTTTCACCTTTCCAAAGGGGTATGTCCTTTCACATTAGAACAGCATCCAATGAATGCTCCCGGTGTCAGAATAGTACCCATACTATTGACAAGGAGAATGATAACGCCCAGTTGGAAATTTATATAAACATTTCCAGGAGGTATAACAGAGGAACAGCACGAGGCAAATCATCAGCATTCAGCCGGTATTTATTCAGGAAAGCTGACTAGACTAACATACAGTATGACTCCAAAACCCCTGTATAGTCTAGATATAGGAGGGGATTTATTAAGACTGGCGTTTCTTATGTCAGTCTAAATACAAAAATTCACGCCAAATTTATAAAGAGGCGTGCGCCTTGTAATCATTTTGGCAGATATTGAAAGGTCCATGGGCCTGAAACTGGAATCTACATGTAATTTACCGCAGATTTCTGTAATGAATTTAGTTAATTCCATTGCGTCTTTTAGGCCACGCCCCTCCCCACCAATGTGTTGAGTGCTGTTTAAAAATTTGCATAAATTGTAGAGACTATTCTTGCGCAGGGATGATTGATAGTTTCTCCCTATAGAGTTATATGACAGAATTCAGCTTGCCTGCAGTGACCACTAGAGGGAGCTTTAGGACCATGCTGCCTACTTACACAAGGAACTCAATAGTAAAGCAATATTCAGTAAGCTCCCCCTTACGGATACTGGTTATTTCTGACCTGTATAGATTAAAATAAAAGCATGGTGGCTCAAAGGTGGAAATTCCCTTAAAGGCATTGTAATGACTGCCTATGAGTAGTATTGGCAATCTGACAAAATCACCCCTAAGGGCTCGTTCACACGAACACGTGCTGCCCGTTGACGTATTGCGGACAGGATTTGCGGAAGCTATACGGAGTGCTTCCTGGGATTCCGTGCCTCCGCACTGCAAAAAGATAGAACATGGTCTCTCTTTTTGCGGAACGGAGGGATCGCGGACCCAATTAAGTGAATGGGTCCACGATTCCCATGCGGCTGGGCCACGGTCGGTGCCCGTGCATTGTGGACCGCAATTTGCATACCACAGCACAGGCTTTACACGGTCGTGTGAACGAGCTCTAAGCAGGTGAATTTTCAGAAGCTTTTCCTAGTTGTCATCTTCAGGAGTGGTCTGATGTGTCCTGATTTGATCTGATTTCTCCTGATGGTCTTGCATTGCCTAGATCAGTCATCAGCAGAATTTCCTCCCCTGTCTCATCTGATGTGCTGCTCAGTGATTGTCCTCCTCATCTTGATTTCCCAGTCATTGATCCTCCGCACATTCTCCTCCTGCCTTCATGTATTACATATTCCCTCCTGTCTTGGTGATGATGTTGTATCTTCTGCTCTGCATGGTATCTCAGCACCTCACTGTATCTCCATAGGAGGCGTCCATCTCACTAATGTTCAGGTGTCAGTCTGAATCTTCTTAATGTCTCCCCGTTCTTTTACTTCATTCTCTACTTGTCGCTGTCTTATCTCTTGTCTGTTGTCTTTTACCTTTTTTTCTGACACTGGAGATCTAATACCCGACACTTAGAAGACCGGAGAAGAGAATGAATGTAGTCAATGAGCAATTCCTTCCACAATAGATATGAATATCACTGGTGAATTATTCCCCTCTGAAATAAATGAAAGAAAAATAGTATTTTCTCTGACTATTACCTTTGATGGTATACAGGAGCATTCTATATACCCTCAATGGAATCTTTTTCTGTGCTCATTTGTGTCCCTTATTTTATATGAGCTGCTGTAGGGCACAGGAAGTGACAAACAACTGCTATAATACTGCTCCTATGTGCAATAATATAACTACTATAACACTGCCCCCTATGTACAAGAATATAACTACTATAATACTACTACCCCTATGTACAAGAATATAACTACTATAATACTGCTCCTATGTGCAATAATATAACTACTATAATACTGCTCCTATGTGCAATAATATAACTACTATAATACTACTACCCCTATGTACAAGAATATAACTACTATAATACTGCTCCTATGTGCAATAATATAACTACTATAATACTGCTCCTATGTGCAATAATATAACTACTATAATACTACTACCCCTATGTACAAGAATATAACTACTATAATACTTCTCCTATGTGCAATAATATAACTACTATAATACTACTACCCCTATGTACAAGAATATAACTACTATAATACTGCTCCTATGTGCAATAATATAACTACTGTAATACTGCTCCTATGTGCAATAATATAACTACTATAATACTGCTCCTATGTGCAATAATATAACTACTATAATACTACTACCCCTATGTACAAGAATATAACTACTATAATACTGCTCCTATGTGCAATAATATAACTACTGTAATACTGCTCCTATGTGCAATAATATAACTACTATAATACTGCTCCTATGTGCAAGAATATAACTACTATAATACTGCTTCTATGTACAAGAATATACCTACTATAATACTGCTCCTATGTACAAGAATATAACTACTGTAATACTGCTTCCTATGTACAAGAATATAACTATTATAATACTGCTCCTATGTTCAAGAATATAACTACTATAATACTGCTCCTATGTACAAGAATATAACTACTATAATACTGCTCCTATGTACAAGAATATAACTACTATAATACTGCCTCCTATGTACAAGAATATAACTACTATAATACTGCCTCCTATGTACAAGAATATAACTACTATAATACTACCTCCTATGTACAAGAATCTAACTACTATAATACTGCCCTCTGTGTACAAGAATATAACTACTATAATACTGCCCTCTGTGTACAAGAATATAACTACTATAATACTGCCCTCTGTGTACAAGACTATAACTACTATAATACTGCCCTCTGTGTACAAGAATATAACTCCTAAAATACTGCCTCCTATGTACAAGAATATAACTACTATAATACTGCCTCCTATGTACAAGAATATAACTACTATAATACTGCCTCCTATGTACAAGAATATAACTACTATAATACTGCTCCTATATATAGAAATAGAACTACTATAATACTGCTCCTATATATAGAAATAGAACTACTATAATACTGCTCCTATGTACAAGAATATAACTACTATAATACTGCCTCCTATGTACAAGAATATAGCTACTATAATATTGCCTCCTATGTACAAGAATATAACTACTATAATACTGCTCCTATGTACAAGAATATAACTACTATAATACTGCCTCCTATGTACAAGGATATAACTACTATAATACTGCCTCCTATATACAAGAATATAACTACTATAATACTGCTCCTATGTACAAGAATATAACTACTATAATACTGCCTCCTATGTACAAGAATATAGCTACTATAATATTGCCTCCTATGTACAAGAACATAACTACTATAATACTGCTCCTATGTACAAGAATATAACTACTATAATACTGCCTCCTATGTACAAGAATATAACTACTATAATACTGCTCCTATGTACAAGAATATAACTACTATAATACTGCCTCCTATGTACAAGAATATAACTCCTATAATACTGCCTCCCATGTACAAGACTATAACTACAATAATACCGCCACATAACTACTATAATACTGCCTACTATGTACATGAATATAAATGTTCCTAATCCTCTGTAATAACATATCATCATATATTATACAGTTACCTCATACGTCCAGATCCACTTACTCTTTCTCCTGATAATGCCCGGAAAGCCAGCATGACACGATCTGAAGGTACAATATTCGAGCCAAAGGACAGCACTCATCTATGAAACCTCACCATCTTGGCTGCTGAGGAGACCTCAAGTGGGAGATCAGAAGATAAAATGTATGAGAAACACCTCAAGGGAGCTGAAGACTTCATGTCCACCTTGAGTACATCACCACATCCCACCAAATCATGGGAATTAGTGCTCAAGACTTTACCTAATCCTGTGGCTTGCTTCAGCTCCTTCTGACCATTCGTTTACTTTTCTGGTACCAAGGATAATCTGAAGAAGGCAAATATTACGAAGTGATTTGGAGTGAAGAAGAAAAGTTGGAAAGTCCTATATTTTGATCATGTAGACAAGACAAGCAATGTATTCAATATGCTCAGGTGTAATGGGATTCTGGGGTTTTAACTTTTAAACAGGTGTTATTGTAAGTTTGCTCAGGAGCTCAACTTTTTCCCTCATAGTCATATGGATATGCTCTTAGAGGTTATCACCATTTACTAGAAAATTCTTTCTTTTCTTGCCCGAGAACAAGTACCCACTTTTTTTAATATAGTTTCTGCCCTTCCCTCTCCTGTATTTTTTTTGTTTTATATTGTGCGACTCAATTCCTGGGCAATATTTTCATCCTTCCTGTTTTTTGAGTGGGAGGAGCTTAAAAGAAGACTGGACAGCTCAGAGAGGCAGTGTATAGAAGGTAGGGCATCCTTTGGTGGTCATACATGGAGGACCTGTCACAATCCCTGTTCTGATGGATTCATTTCCTAGGGATAATGACACTTTGGGCAAAGTTGTCCTGTAAGTATAGTATCTGAAGAAGATGCATAAAGGGATAGTAAAACATGACTGCTTTCTGCCAGATATAGCGCTGCACCTGGTTGTGTCTGGTACTGTCTGTCAGCTCCATTGTTAAAGATCTGTTTTTTAATACAGTACCAACAAGTGATTGGGCTGTTAATCGTAAACTACTATTAGCAGACCAAAAATTTATGGAAATGTCCACTTTAGGTGGAGAAGCCAATGACTGAAAACCCTGACCCTAAATATGACGTGGTCTATGGGATACTGCAAGGGCATTTAGCTTGAAACAAGCCATTCTGCGGCCTATTGGCCTAGATAGAAGTACCGTACATGAATTGTGTAGATCATTTTGTCTGTGGAAAGGTCTGTCATATTATACACAGAGAGATATAAAAAGATATATTTTTGCATTACTGCTGCAATAAAAATAGTCTTCTATTTCAATGGGGTGTATGGGATAGTGGAGGAAGGAAGGAGTAATGGGTTCAGGTGTTGGACCTTGAGTTCCTTGGGCTCACCAGAGGGGATGATTCTGAGGGCCACTCACCATCTTTACAGATAGTGGAAAGAAAGGAGTAACAAGTTCAGGTGTTGGACCTTGAGTTCCTTGGGCCCACCAGAAGGGATCATTCTGAGGGCCACCCACCATCTATACAGAACATGTGCATTGTAAAATTGTAGTTTATTTGTGAATCAGACCCTAGTTGCAAGTGACCGGCCCCACAGTCACCGCCAAATGGATTTGTCTTCTTCTAGGGCCATTATTGTGTCTGATCCTTGTCTCACTAATGGATCTTTTGCTACTCTAATGGGCCAGTCCAGTGTTGGGTGTACGTATTGATCTCATGTACGTATACGCATTTACTCAAATGTGTTTATAAGTCGTTATTGGTCACATGATGTTCATCATCCGGGCATTCGGGGAAAATCAAGAAGAAAAATAATTGCTCATCTTTGTTCAGCTTTAGTTGTGCCAATTGTTGATTTGTCTCTTTGTCCCTGTCTACTGGACTGCGTCACTTGTCTTGGTGCCATGTGGTAAGTTGAAATGTTGCCAGTCTGTTTGTTCCTTTTGTCACCGAGGTGCCAAGTGCTGAATCTGAATGTCTGAATCTAGTGGTATTGCACATTTTTTCCTGTACTGCCCTAGAGGAATCATGCCATATTTCCTATAAAGAATAATTAGGTCTAATTAAAAATTTATATCAGAGGTTCCCAACCTTTTATGGTCTCCACCAAGGTGTTCAAGTGGTCAGTAAACTACAGTAGTTCTTGATCTGAGCCAATTTTAAAGTACTGTTGAATGGATGGATCCTATGGCCTCATAGTCCCTTGTGGACCTATTTTGTCCTTCATACTACTTAGCTTGAACTGTGAAATAGGTCAGATCTTAGGAGTAGGCCTTACTTAATAGGGCAAGGTTGCTCTATGATGCTTTGTCAAAGAAAAATAGTCTTGCCTTGAAAATGTCCTCCTAGAGTACCAACCTGGGGTCCAGAAGTAGCCAAGATATTAGAAAGAGAACTTCTAATTCAAGAATGGTCATGAGACCTCTCTTTATCCATCCGAATGGCTGAATGTAAGGGTCATTAGTCCTATGCCCTTTGGCAAGAACTTGTAGGTTCAGGTCCAGAATCCCTATCTAGAATAACTGTATTTCTAGCAAGAAAGGAAGTATGGAATTGGTCTAATTATGATAGAAAGGGAGAGGGGCAACCAACAGATCTTTCTATCCTGGATGGCAAAACGTGGCATGTGACCATTTTCTAGTCTATTGAAGGGCTGAGAGGAAGGGCATTTGCCCTGTTCCATTTGCTGTAAAATTCAAGAACATTCTTTCATTGGCTGTTAAATTCAACGTTCATCTTAAGACAAAATTCCAAGTGTGACCACTTGCCACTTTTTTATACTGAATGGTAAAGAAGAAAGGACATAAACTCCAGCACCTTTAACTGTTAAGTGGCAAGAACCTGTAGGTCTATGGTCCTTCTGTTGAGCACCTAAAGTGGAAACTCATGGGTGGGGGAACTTGGCATTCTTTTGCCACCCATGTGACCATTCTTGATTCCATCGAATGGCTGAAAGGCAGGGTGTTGGTTCCATCCTCATTGCTGTGAGATGGTAAGAACCTGTTGGCGCCCTTTGTCCTGGGTGGCAAAACCTGGTGCCATAATGGAGGACCAAGTTTTTATTAATAGTTTTCCACAATAAATTTGGGGGGGAGTTGGCTTGGCCTAAGAACATGTGTCATTAGCTGCTGCTTGGGGATGACTGATCTGTACAGTCTTAGAGATGGCTGGAAATCTAGCATTCACTAAATGTAAAGGGATGAATGTCCCAATCTATAACACTGTGAGAAAAGACTGTAAAATAAAGAATAATGGATTAAAGCTCCTGCGTCTGCTCTTCAATCATCACACACGCTCTTACCTCAGATCTCTTGAGGGACCTGAATATCAGGTTGTGGGCTAATTTCTGAATCACTTCTCCATACAAGATGAGCAAAGAGAGATGTGACTAGTATAGTGGGAATCATAGCTACAAGGAAACTGTATACAGTAACTGTAATTGGTAGTCTGAGACACTTTCTCCTGCTCTCGGCTGGTCAGTCCACGAGTTACTTGGAGTTTTCTTCTCTGTTCCCATCCAAGGCTGCATTCCAAATTCTGCTTGTTTCCTGTGCATTGTGGCAGTTGAGAAGGTAGTCACTTGCTTATAGCTCAGCTGTTAGTTCACAGGTCTTGACAGTAGGCGGAGGTAAACCCCTGTCTTTTGCAAAAACATTCAGCAGAATTATGAGTGAAGCTGTGGGTGTATATTGGGAAAATCTTTTTTGCTAATCTGATGATGAACATGTCAAACAGCCATGTCTTGCTCTATCAATGCTAAAAACTGTGGTTTAGAGATTCCGGTGGGTTTCCTCGTGGCCTGTACCTGAAATGGCCTGTGGAGAGGATACACTTTCAGCAGTACCTACCCTTCCATCGCTGTGCCGATTCTGTGATCCTGACTGGCTGCTGGCTCTTCTTCTGATGTCCAGATGGGATGTTCTCCTCTTCCTTATATATTTATGTACAGATAACATTCAGAATACAGTAAGTAACAGTCACCAAAGCCATGAACTAATGAGTGAACTCCCAATCGGCCAGTCCCCAAAATTGCACCTGCCCGGCACCCATATGATACAAACAGAGGTCATAGTAGCAAGACACAGGCTAGTTGCAGGCTAGCGTTAGGGATCTGGCAGGCTGTTCAGGCAGGGAACAGATATCTCTGCATTCTGGTATTGCTGGAAGCATGAAAGTCTCGGTCCGGCCTCATTAACTATAATGGGGACTGGCGGAGATCTGGCTGCGACCTGGCAAATATGGTGATAATCATCCAGAAGAAAAGCCTTGCCGGAACAGCCTGCAGGATCGCTAATGTGAATCTAGCCTTATCCTGAAGATGTCTTCAATGGAGCTGAACTGAGTCATATAGCTTCATGTTTTCTAGCTCCCTGATCCCTCCTAACCTCTCCTAAAGGTCTTCAGTGTGCAGTACTCATGTACAGTTACTTCAGACTTCAGGAACGCAGCCAGGTATGTGGTACCACTACCCAAATACCTTACAAGGAATTAAAGAGGAAAGAACGCATAAATACCTTTCTATACACCGGGTTTAAAAAGCATGATTGTAAAACCCCTTTAGGCTACTTTCACACTAGTGTTATTCTTTTCCGGCACTAGAGTTCCGTCCTAGGGGCTCTATACCGGAAAATAACTGATCAGTTTAATCCCCATACATTCTGAATGGAGAGTAATCCGTTCAGGATGCATCAGGATGTCTTCACTTCAGTCTTTTTGCCTTTTCAGGACGGAGATAAAACTGCAGAATGCTACGGCCAAAAAAACTGAAGACTTGCCTGAATGCCGGATCCAGCATTTTTTTCGATAGGAATGTATTAGTGCCGGATCCAGCATTCAAAATACTGGAAAAAAAATAGAAACAGATCAGTTTGTCCGTATGACAAACGGACAGACGGATCCGTTCTTGCAATTTATTTGTGAGACGGATCCGAATCCGTCTACAAATGCTGTCCGGTTACATGCAGATTGCTTGATCACTCTGCCGCAAGTGTGAATGTAGCCTTAGGGAATTATGCAGAGTGGAGGGCAGCAATATATTGAGAGTTTTAGGCTACGTCTACACGACGACATAAGTCGCGCGACAGATAGGGCACAACTACACTGCAACATTTGTCGCGCAACATTTTGTTGCACTAATGTCGCGCGACAATTTTTATAATGGCAGTCTATGGTGTTGCACTGCAATCTCGAATGGATTTTCTGTAACGGTTGCGTCGCAGTCGCAGCATGTTGCAGTGCAACACCATAGACTGCCATTATAAAAATTGTTGCGCGACATTAGTGCAACAAAATGTCGCGCGACAAATGTCGTCGTGTAGACGTAGCCTTACTCTGGAGGACGCAACACTTTTGTAGATTATATTGGGTATCGTTTAATGCTTCCTTTAACCTGTGTTAGCTATTCAGATGAATTGGCTACTTTTTGTTTTCTGGATCAGAACTGGTAGCTGGGGATCTTAGCAGAAGACAAACCTTTCCCTAGTATTGTAGTCAATAACAACATATGTAGCCAAGTCACTTTCTAAATACAGTAAATAAGATTACTTATAAATAACACCCTGTATTATACTCCAGAGCTGCACTCACTATTCTGCTGGTGGAGTCACTATGACAATACATTACTTATCCTGTACTGATCCCGAGTTACATCCTGTATTATACTCCAGAGCTGTACTCACTATTCTGCTGGTGGAGTAACTGTGTACATATATTACATTACTTATCCTGTACTGATCCTGAGTTACGTCCTGTATTATACTCCAATGCTGCACTCACTATTGTGCTGGTGGAGTAACTGTGTACATATATTACATTACTTATCCTGTACTGATCCTGAGTTACGTCCTGTATTATACTCCAGAGCTGCACTCACTATTGTGCTGGTGGAGTAACTGTGTACATACATTACATTACTTATCCTGTACTGATCCTGAGTTACATCCTGTATTATACTCCAGAGCTGTACTCACTATTCTGCTGGTTGAGTCACTATGTACATACATACATTACTTATCCTATACTGATCCTGAGTTACATCCTATATTATACTCCAGAGCTGCACTCACTATTCTGCTGGTGGAGTCACTGTGTACATACATTACTTATCCTGTACTGATCCTGAGTTACATACTGTATTATACTCCAGAGCAGTACTCACTATTCTGCTGGTGGAGTCACTGTGTACATACATTACATTACTTATCCTGAGTTATATCCTGTATTATACTCCAGAGCTGTACTCACTGTTCTGCTGGTGGAGTCACTGTGTACATACATTACATTACTTATCCTGTACTGATCCTGAGTTACATCCTGTATTATACTCCAGAGCTGCACTCACTATTCTGCTGGTGGAGTCACTATGTACATACATTACTTATCCTGTACTGATCCTGAGTTACATCCTGTATTATACTCCAGAGCAGTACTCACTATTCTGCTGGTGGAGTCACTGTGTACATACATTACATTACTTATCCTGTACTGATCCTGAGTTATATCCTGTATTATACTCCAAAGCTGTACTCACTGTTCTGCTGGTGCAGTCACTGTGTACATACATTACATTACTTATCCTGTACTGATCCTGAGTTACATCCTGTATTATACTCCAGAGCTGCACTCACTATTCTGCTGGTATAGTCACTGTGTACATTACTTATCTTGTACTGATCCTCAGTTACATCCTGTATTATACTCCAGAGCTGCACTCACTATTCTGCTGGTAGAGTCACTGTGTACATATATTACTTATCCTATACTGATCCTCAGTTACAACATGTATTATACTCCAGAGCTGCACTCACTATTCTGCTGGTGAAGTCACTGTGTACATATATTACTTATCCTATACTGATCCTGAGTAGCATCCTGTATTATACTCCAGAGCTGCACTCACTATTCTGCTGGTGGAGTCACTGCTAGTGGCGTAGCTAGAAATGACTGGGCCCCACAGCAATTATTTGAATAGGGCTCCATCCCACATTAATTTTTTCGCAACCACTTCCTTTAATGCCACCCCCATTCCTGTGGCTAGCAAAGATCGCTCTCTCAGACCAGGCGTGGCAGCTTTTCCATCCGTTTCCTACACTGTCTATAATGTCACTGTATATAATTTCATTGTGTAATACTGTTGAGTCGTCCTCCTCCTGAATGGGCCCCTTCTGGGTCAGGGCCCCAAAGCAACCGCTTCCCCTGCTTCCCCTATAGCTACACCCCTGGTCACTGTGTACATACTGCACATTACTTATCCTGTACTGATCCTGAGTTACATCCTGTATTATACTCCAGAGCTGCACTCACTATTCTGCTGGTGTAGTCACAGTGTACATACATTACTTATCCTGTACTGATCCTGAGTTAGATCCTGTATTATACTCCAGAGCTGTACTCACTATTCTGCTGGTGGAGTCACTGTGTACATATATTACTTATCCTGTACTGATCCTGAGTTACATCCTGTATTATACTCCAGAGCTGCACTCACTATTCTGCTGGTATATCCAAGAAAAGCAATGGAGGCAGCATGTCCGGTAGAAAAGTCCCTTTAATGGGAACAGCCAAGTGAACAAACGTGCAGTAGTTGTGACGTTTCGGCTGCTTCACAGCCTTTATCAAACGTAATTTTTTTTATCATATTCTGCTGGTATAGTCACTGTGTACATTACATTACTTATCCTGTACTGATCCTCAGTTACAGCCTGTATTATACTCCAGAGCTGCACTCACTATTGTACTGGTGGAGTCACTATGTACATACATTACATTACTTATCCTGTACTGATCCTGAGTTACATCCTGTATTATACCCCAGAGCTGCACTCACTATTCTGCTGGTGGAATCACTGTGTACATACATTACTTATCCTGTACTGATCCTGAGTTATATCCTGTATTATACTCCAGAGCTGTACTCACTATTCTGCTGGTGCAGTCACTGTGTACATACATTACATTACTTATCCTGTACTGATCCTGAGTTACATCCTGCATTATACTCCAGAGCTGTACTCATTATTCTGCTGGTGGAGTCACTGTGTACATACATTACATTACTTATCCTGTACTGAACCTGAGTTATATCCTGTATTATACTCCAGAGCTGTACTCACTATTCTGCTGGTGGAGTCTCTGTGTGCATACATTACATTACTTATCCTGTACTGATCCTGAGTTACATCCTGTATTATACCCCAGAGCTGCACTCACTATTCTGCTGGTGGAATCACTGTGTACATACATTACTTATCCTGTACTGAACCTGAGTTATATCCTGTATTATACTCCAGAGCTGTACTCACTATTCTGCTGGTGGAGTCTCTGTGTGCATACATTACATTACTTATCCTGTACTGATCCTGAGTTATATCCTGTATTATAATCCAGAGCTGCACTCACTATTCTGCTGGTGCAGTCACTATGTACATACATTACTTATCCTGTACTGATCCTCAGTTACATCCTGTTTTATACTCCAGAGCTGCACTCACTATTCTGCTAGTGCAGTCCCTGTGTACATACATTACTTATCCTATACTGATCCTGAGTTACATCCTGTATTATACTCCAGAGCTGCACTCACTATTCTGCTGGTGGAGTCACTGTGTACATACATTACTTATCCTGTACTGATCCTGAGTTACATCCTGCATTATACTCCAGAGCTGTACTCGCTGTTCTCCTGGTCTCAGAGCTGATGTCTCACAGCATTCCATGCTTGTTCAGTGTCTGGTGATTTATGTTTTGCAATGTTTGTCAATATGGCAAGTATGGTAATCTGAACAAACAGTTATGGTTTGTGATGGCTCACCTGTAAATGGAATGGGTGCCCCAACCAATATGGACTCACCCAGTCTATAAGGCAGAAAGTAGATAAAATATGTGATGGTTGTGCACACCTCATTAGGAAGAATTCAACACTTACGAGCGTAGGTTCCTTTAGTCTTAGGTAATTTATTCACGTAGGTATGAATGTATGGGGTGGAAGTATATGAGGGGGATAAGTAGTTGTCCAGAAAGTATCAGATTTCAACGACAGGGACCAGAAAATATGATTGGATCCCTATAGTGGATATCCCAGATATTCTTTGTGGAACACTTGGTCAGTACCATTTGGGGTATATGTATCAATCTGTATATGATACAAGTCATCCAACAGTTATTACAGGATTACATAAAAACTCTAAAATTACTCCTATATATATTATTAATACTTGACATTGACGTCCATAAACACTAAATATTGTGCAAAAATGTGCAGAAGATTTATGCAAAAAATATATGCAAAAAAAACAGATTACGGACCACAATAGGTGTAAAAATAAAATAAAATAAAATAAAATAAAATATGGGAAAAAGACTAGTAAAAAAAATATAAACTATAATCCATCCAATAAACAATTCATCCGGATTAGAACATCCACAGTAAAAGTCGTATCCAATAAAAACTGTAATAAACTGCCATTCCGTTGGATGTGTCCCAATTTTTCTTTTTATCCTTACAGTTTATTACAGTTTTTATTGGTATACGACTTTTACTGTGGATGTTCTAATCCGGATGAATTGTTTATTGGATGGATTATAGTTTATATTTTTTTTCTCTAGTCTTTTTCCCATATTATTATTTATTTTTTTTTACACCTATTGTGGTCCGTAATCTGTTTTTTTTGCATATATTTTTTGCATAAATCTTCTGCACATTTTTGAACAATATTTAGTGTTTATGGACGTCAATGTCAAGTATTAATAATATATATAGGAGTAATTTTAGGGTTTTTATGTAATCCTGTAATAACTGTTGGATGAATTGTATCATATACAGATTGATACATATACCCCAAATGGTACTGACCAAGTGTTCCACAAAGAATATCTGGGATATCCACTATAGGGATCCAATCATATTTTCTGGTCCCTGTCGTTGAAATCTGATACTTTCTGGACAACTATTTATCCCCCTCATATACTTCCACCCCATACATTCATACCTACGTGAATAAATTACCTAAGACTAAAGGAACCTACGCTCGTAAGTGTTGAATTCTTCCTAATGAGGTGTGCGCAACCATCACATATTTTACAAGTATGGTAATCTGTAATGAAGGGAAAATTAACTACCCCTAAGAAACACAAATGATTGAGATGCAGCCGAACAGAATTCAAGGACACCTCAAGGACATCTGATTTCCGTGATTTTGTTTATTTTGGGTAAAAATATTCTTTGTTGTGTAAATGAGGAACTTATCAATATAGAAAGCTAGATGACAAGACAGTGACATTTCAGGTGACATTTTCCTCAGCTTCATCTGGATGTTTTCCCCATGTTTGGTCCCGTGTAGGAGTCGATGAAAGACCAGGGAGATACATTGATTGAGAGACATTGAAGAGTGAGAGATGAAAAACAATGCAGTATGAAAGCAATGGCCCATAAATTGCTGCCGCTCAACATTATTTCCTGAACCGCTACGTGGAAAAACGGAGAAAAGATACAGAAGTGAGAAAAAATTTCTTCTGTGGATTCTGGACAGAACTGATGTGTCCTTCAATGTGTTCTCTAAAGGGACATGTTAATATTCCTTACTGTAAGCAAAACTAAAACCAATTAAAATACAAACGCCAACCAATGTGAGTGATGCGGTGTATCCAATCATGAATGCGAACCCTCAAATCTGATGGACATTATATTATTCTCTTCTATAACTATCAAAACATTATAGGTAAGAAGCAGAAGCGGCAAATTATCTCTCTAAATACACCATATGGAGATGTACTGGGACACACGTCTTAATCATTCAGTTCCATGGCAACAGCTGTATAAAATCCAGTCCCTAGCCATGCAGTCTGCCATTACCACAGGTGTATTAAATCCAGCACTAGCCATGCAGTTTGCCATTACCACAGGTGTATAAAATCCAGCACTAGCCATGCAGTTTGCCATTACCACAGGTGTATAAAATCCAGCACTAGCCATGCAGTTTGCCATTACCACAGGTGTATAAAATCTAGCACTAGCCATGCAGTCTGCCATTACCACAGGTGTATAAAATCCAGCACTAGCCATGCAGTTTGCCATTATCACAGGTGTATAAAATCTAGCACTAGCCATGCAGTCTGCCATTACCACAGGTGTATAAAATCCAGCACTAGCCACACAGTCTGCCATTACCACAGGTGTATAAAATCCAGCACTAGCCATACAGTCTGCCATTACCACAGGTGTATAAAATCCAGCACTAGCCATACAGTCTGCCATTACCACAGGTGTATAAAATCCAGCACTAGCCATACAGTCTGCCATTACCACAGGTGTATAAAATCTAGCACTAGCCATGCAGTCTGCCATTACCACAGGTGTATAAAATCCAGCACTAGCCATGCAGTCTGCCATTACCACAGGTGTATAAAATCCAGCACTAGCCATGCAGTTTGCCATTACCACAGGTGTATAAAATCCAGCACTAGCCATACAGTCTGCCATTACCACAGGTGTATAAAATTCAGCACTAGCCATACAGTCTGCCATTACCACAGGTGTATAAAATCCAGCACTAGCCATACAGTCTGCCATTACCACAGGTGTATAAAATCCAGCACTAGCCATACAGTCTGCCATTACCACAGGTGTATAAAATCCAGCACTAGCCATACAGTCTGCCATTACCACAGGTGTATAAAATCCAGCACTAGCCATACAGTCTGCCATTACCACAGGTGTATAAAATCCAGCACTGGCCATGCAGTCTGCCATTACCACAGGTGTATAAAATCCAGCACTGGCCATGCAGTCTGCCATTACCAGTGTGATCCTGTAATAGGATGGCATTGCTGCCACAAGTCACGTCCTGAAATTCCTTCCTCTTAAATCTTTCACCATCACCTATGAGTGGTATTATTGTAAAGTGGAAGGAACCACAGCACCTCAAAGTGGGGCCACAAAGTGGAGACCATGTAACGTTACAGAGCACGGTCACCGAGTACTGAGGAGCATAGCGTATAAAAGTCACCAATGGTCTGCTGACTCCATAACTGCAGATTCCAAACCTCCACCGGTATTAGCATGTGCTGTGCTGGGAGCTTCATGACATGGGGTTTGATGGCCGAGCAGCTGCATGCAAATCTTACATCAACAAACACAATGCCAGGCATCAGATGGAGTGGTGTAAAGCACATCACCCCTGGACTCTGGAGCAGTGGGAACGTGTTCTGTGGAGTGGCGAATCGCACTTCTCTATCTGGAGTTCTTATGGACGAGGCTGGGTTTGGTCAATGCTAGGAGAACATTATCTACCTGACTGCATTGTGCCAGCTGTAAAGGAGGATAATGCTATGGGGATGTTCTTCAGGGGTCGGCTCCTTAGGTACATCAAAGTCAAAACTTAATGCTTCCGCAAACCAATACATTTTGGACAATTGTATGCTTTTAACTTTGTGGGAACAGTTTAGGGAAGGCCCTTTTTTGTTCCAGCAGGACTTTGCGCCCAATGCACAAAGCATAAAGGCATGGTTGGGTGGGTTCGGTCGAAGAAGTTGACTGGTCTTTGGGATGAACTAGAACGGAGATTGTGAGCCAGGCCCGCTCCTCCAACATCAGTGTCTGGCCTCGCAAAAGCTCTTCTGGATGGATGGGCAGAAATTCCCACAGTAGTTGCTAAGGGAGAAGCAATTCCACATTAATACCTATGGATTTACAATGGGATTCTCTAAAAGCTTCAGTAGGTGTAAGCTAGTAGTGTGCTAGGCATTCTTGTGTCATCTCACCTAGGTAGAACAAACCAAGGGCTCTGTAACTAAATGATGACTAACGTGTAAACTTTATCCACCTGCAAACTCTTTCCTGTTCTATAAATGTGACAATAAATCCCATTTGTGTTCGGATCGGCTATCAGAAAGGTGTCCCTAACCTATCTAACCCTATCTTCAACAAGCAGTAGAATTGTGCCGTAACTGCTGCTGTAGGGTAGCCTAAAGGGGGCCACCCCTATATGAAGTGACTGTAAGATGGCGTGGGTGGGTGGGTGAAATCAGCTGACCCGTCGTCAGCCTAGGCCTACAGGAGCCTATAAATAGCCTAGTACCCACCCAGCCTGGCCTCACAGGTGCAAGTAAGTAGCCGTGTAATCAGCCTCTCCTCTCACAAATACAGCCAAATACTAGTATTTTGCTTAACACTATTATAGTTTAGACACGCAAATGAGCCTTTCCTTACTCATGGAAGATATTTGTGTAAGAAAATATCTAAGACAGGCTCTCCTCATTTCAAATCATCCAGAAAGAATGCACCCTCTATACAAGCATGTATTATGCAATAATTGCATCCGGTTTCAAACAAGACATAAAAATAAGAAAATTAAAAAATAAAAATGGAAATAATAATAGTTATCCCAAATGGCGCCAAAAAAGGGGCTATTGCTACCAAATATATATCAATTTGATGTCAATATACATATTGGATCCACTATGGGTCTACAGGACTCACTACAGATGCATTACACTTATAAATACATATACGATTATGATGTATTGATTCTATCCATGGTGATATACTGCAGGCAGTTATAGTGGCTGATTTTGGGCTGTCTATATACTAGACCCTCCTATGGGGCGTGATTGGGGGACAGATCTGGAGCAGATATATTGACAACATTATTTTTATATGGCAAAAAAGTGAAATAGAACTTCAGGAATTCCTGGAAGAGATAAATAACAATGCGAACAATTTGCAATTTTCCTCAAATATAAGTAGATCTCAGATAGAATTTTGGGACTTTCAGTGAAGAATGATAATTAATCTGTAGTACATATCACAAACCTGTAACTAAAAACAGTTATATTTTACACTCGAGTTGCCACCTACCAAGATGGCTTCTAAACATACCAATGGGACAGGTCAGACGCATAAAACGTAACTGTAACGGAAAATGATACATTTGAGGTGGAGGCGAAAAAGATGAGAGAACAATTTATAAGTAAAGAATATCCATTGGATGTTATTGACACATCCTTATCAAAAGTAAGAGATATGGATAGACAAACTTTTTGCACAACTGAGACTATTAATAGAGATGAGCGAATCTAAGCTGACGAAGTGGAATTCGATCAGAATTTCAGGAATTATTCGATTCTCACCGAATCTGAATTTCCTCACGCTTCGTGGTAACGATTTACATTTTTTCCTAAAATGGCTGCTGCACGTGTGAGGACATGGAGCAAGGAACTCTGGGAAGGCGGGATCACCCATAATGCCATGCATGCAGCCAATCAGCAGCCAGCCAGCCCTGTGATGTCACAGCCCTATAAATAGCCTCAGCCATCTTGGATTCTGCCATTTTCCAGTGTACTTAGTGCAGAGAGAGATGTCTGCAGGCGCTAGGGACAGTGCTAGGAAATACTTCATTGTGCTAAAAAAAGATTTACAAGTGCAGGGAAAGATTATTCAAGGTCTAGGGAAAGGATAGGGAGGTTACAGCCTGGGTAATAGGAACAATCCTATTACACCTTGCTGCACTGACTGGGCACCCAAATTGCCATTATACAGCTCTGTAATTCCAGCAAACCGTTCTCATTATTAGGGTGCAAGTGCTGTGTGATACAGCCAATAATAGGGTTTATTAAAAGGAAATATTTCTATGTCTTATTTGCCCTTTTGCGGTGCAGTTATATGTTCTAAAGCATTGCTCTGATGAGGGGAGGGTGTCTGGTTCATAAGAAAAGGTCTGAAATGGATGGAAACGCCACCAAAATGGTTCGGGAACAGCATGGACAGGATGTCTGGATGCATCTTGGACTCCCAGGTCGCTGCTGTCCGAGTAGTACGCCACTTTTACAGACTGACAATAATACGCACAAAACCAAAGATAAAATCGATTTTAGAGGAAAAATTGTTAGGAAACATTCTTTCCTGTATATTTACTTGTATATAAAGTGCAAGTGCTGCCAAAAACTACAAGGAAGAGGCACTCCGATACAACCTGTATATCACATAAAGGAGGGCCTCATTCACATTGTAGTACAATTGCTCAGGTAGTGGGACTCCTACACTCATAAAGCCTATGCACTAAGGGAAAGGGCTGCTAAAAATTACAAGGAATCGGTACTCCAATACACCCTTTATTACACATAAAGGAGGGCATCATACACCCTTGAAAAATTATGATTGATGGCCTGCTGGTGACCCTCAAAAACAGGAGCAAGGGCCTGCTGGTGACTCTCTAAAACATTACGGGCGAGGGACTGCTGCTGGGCTGACCATCTAAAACATTAGGGGTGACAGTCTGCTGCAGAACTGACTATCTAAAACATTAGTGCCTGCTGCTGATCTGAGAATCAAAGAATTATGGGCGAGGGCCTGCTGGTGAGCTGACCCTCTAAAAGATTGTAGGTGAGGGCCTGCTGGTGAGCTGACCCTCTAAAACATTATATGCGAGAGCCTGCAGGTGAGCTGACCCTCTAAAAGATTGTAGGTGAGGGCCTGCTGGTGAGCTGACCCTCTAAAACATTACATGCGAGGGCCCCCTGCAGGTGAGCTGGCCCTATACAAGATTGTAGATGAGGGCCTGCTGGTAAGCTGACCCTCTAAAACATATGCGAGAGCCTGCAGGTGAGCTGACCCTCTACAACATTAGGAGCGAAGGCAGACTAATAAGTATGTTGATATGATGGAAGAGGAGGAGGACGAGAAAAGGAAGATTGAACCATATACCCTTTTTTTGTGGTGGAAGGGGTGCATATGACAAAACGCTGGCGGCAGGGCAGGCCTGCACCTTCAAGGCGTAGAGCGCCAGTTCGTGCCACGTGTCCAGCTTGGACACTCAGTAGTTGTAAGGCACAGAGGGATCATTGAGGACGCTGACACGGTCTGCTACATACTCCTTCACAATCTTCCAAAATTATTCCCTCCTTGTGACACTAGGCCGCGCATCAGGGTGAGGGTGCTGGCGGGGTGTCATGAAACTGTCATGCCTCTGTTGGAGCTGCTGTGTGTCCCCGTCGTCTCCCCTCCTTGGCTGCCCAAGGAACTACGTACTCTGCTGCTAGCGTTGTCAGCTGTACATTTTTGGAGCAATTTTTCCACAAGGACCTTTTGGCATTTCACCTTTTTGCTCGTCCTCTCCACCACTGCAATGAGAGATAAAAAGTTCTCTTTGTAGCTGGGGTCGAGAAGGGTGAACAACTAGTAATCGGTGTTGGCCAAAATGCGTAAAACGCGTGGGCCATTGGAAAGACAGCCTAACATAAAGTCAGCCATGTGTGCCAGAGTCCCAACAGGCAAGACTTCGCTGTCGTTATCAGGAGGATGACTCTCAATCTCCTCATCCTCTTCTTCTGCCCATCCACACTGAACAGATGGAATTAAACTTCCATGGGTACTATCCTCTGTAGCGGAGGCAACCGTCTCCTGCTCCTCCTCCTCCTCATCATAATCCAATTTGCACTGAAAAGACAAACTGAGGGTGGTCTGGCTATCACCCTGTGTAATGTCTTCCCCCATTTCCATCTCTTCCACATGCAAAGCGTCGGCCTTAATTGTGAGCAACGAGCGTTTGAGTAGACACAGAAGTGGGATGGTTACGCGTTATCGCCGCTCACCATCTGTGTTGATTCCTCAAAGTTTCTTAAAACCTGACAGAGGTCAAATATCCAGGCCAACTCCTTGCTTGTGAAGAGCGGAAGCTGACTGGAAAGGCGACGACCATGTTGCAGCTGGTATTCCACTACTGCTGCTCACAAAGCCTGGCCAACATGTGAAACATTGAGTTCCAGCGCGTGTTCGCGTCGCACAACCGTCGGTGAGCTGACAATTGTAAGTGCTGCTGCAGCATTGACAGACCGGCGGAAGTTGTCGATGACTTGTGGAACTGGGCACACATGTGGCACACCTTCACCAGTAGCTCAGGCAAATTGGGGTAGGTTTTGAGAAACTGCTGAACCACTAAGTTGAAGATGGGGGCTAGGCATGGTATGTGTGTGAGCTTACTGAGCTCCAAAGCCGCCACCAAATTAAGGCCATTATCAGACACAACCATGCCTGGTTCTAGGTTGAGTGGCGAGAGCTGCAGCTCAGTCTGGTCTTTTATCCCCTGCCACAGCTCTGCGGCGGTGTGCTGTTTGTCACCTAAGCAGATCAGCTTAAGCACGGCCTGTTGACGCTTCCCCACTGCAGTGCTACACTGCTACCAGCTACCGACTGATGGGTGACTGGTGCTGCAAGAGGATAATTCTGAGGTGGAAGTGGAGGAGGAGGCGGAGGAGGAGAAGTAGGGGTTGGAGCCACTAACATAAGTGGTGGCGGAAACCCTGATGGAATTAGGGCCCGCAATCCTTGGCGTCGGTAGCACCTGTGCCATCCCAGGGTTTGACTCGCTCCTGGCCTCCACAACGTTCACCCAGTCAGGTAAATGTAGTATCCCTATCCAAAAGCACTTGTCCATGTGTCAGTGGTTAAGTGGACCTTCCCAGTAACTGCGTTGGTCAGGGCACGGGTGATGTTACGGGACACATGCTGGTGTAAGGCGGGCACGGCATACCGTGAAAAATAGTGGCGGCTGGAGACTGAGTAACGAGGGACGGCCACTGACATCAGGCGGCGGAGGCCTCAATGTCCACAAGCCTAAATGGCAACATTTCTAGGGCCAGTCATTTGTAAAGTTGCGCATTTAGTGCTATGGCCTGTGTGTGGGTGGCTGGTTATTTGCGCTTGCGTTCAAATGCCTGGGTAAGGACATTTGTACGCTGCACTGGGACACGGAAGTGGATGTGGTCGCTGATGGTGCTTGCGAAGGTTCAGGTGCAGGACGGGAGGCATCCGGGCCTGTGCCTTCGACAGGGGATTGGCCAGCATGTAACACAGAGGCAGAGGAGGAGGTGGTGTGACCAAGCAGACACAGATTGTTGACCCAGGTTGTCGGCCCACCTATTACGGTGCTTTGATGCCATGTGACGGATCATGCTGGTGGTGGTGAGGTTGCTAGTGTTCACGCCCCTCCTCTTTTTTGTATGGCACAGGTTGCAAATTACAATTCTTTTGTCGTCCGCACGTTTCTCAAAAAAAGCGCCAGACTGCTAACACCTACCCCCTGGCAAGGGAGATTTCTGCAAGGGTGTGCTCTGGGGAACAGTTGCGGGTCTGTTTGGTGTTGCCCACCTTCTCCCTTTTGCCATCCCACTGCCTCTTTTTTTTTTTTATTTTTTTTTTAAAGATCTTTTTATTGAAATGAGAATCCACAAGTACATTCATGAACAAAGCACATCATGTACAAAAATAGCATCAGAGCACATTTATACAGGCAGTTTGTAACGTTGGATTCCTCAAATCACAATTTTACAATTTAAGCCCCCCCCCACCCCATCCCCCTCATTTGTGACCCCATCCCGAACCCCCCTCCCAACTCCCCACCCCTGAACGCCAGTCCAGGACCACAGGACTAGAAGCGGTATCAGCACTGAGCCACTCCTCCTACCCCCCCAAGAAAGTCTTCCCCAAGTGCCACGTTACACCTCCAGCTTCCCTAAACTATTTGCAAGTTGGGCCTTTAGATACCAGCCAGTCAGTTTAAACGGAGCTATAAGTTCTTGTATTTCAACATCGGATAACCGTTTCTCTACGAACTTCCTCCACTTTTTGATGAACCTTTCCACTAGGCGCTCCTTGTCCTGCTCCACCTCCAATCTCTCCAGGTAAAGAACCTTCTTCATTGTCCCAATGACCTCCTCCCACACCGGACCCTCCCTCTCTAGCCAGTGCCGCAAAAGAGACTTCTTTACCGACATCAATAGAAGGTGCACACCAGGCTTAGCAATCACCGATCCCAATTCCTCTTCCTGGTTCAAAGGTACATAGTGGAATATGCACTGTTGTGGCGTGGGGCCTACTATCTCTCCCCAAATGTCCTCTATCGAGTCAATGGCCTGCTTCCACAATGGCTGCACCATTGGACATTCCCAACTGGCATGTAGTAGTCCTGCCTTCGGGAGATTACACTTAGGGCACTCACGCAGATAATGAGCAGGGGCATCATGGTAGGATAAATTAAAAGCGTACGTTGCTCTATGCATCAGCCTCAGTTGCGTCTCCCTCCACTGCTCATTGTACATTGCTCGCCTAACCATTTCCATTCCCATCCTCATTTTTTTCGCTATATTTAGGTCAGATAACTCCCTTTCCCAAGCTTTGTATGCCCCTTTCACCAAGCCTATTGTCTGAATGCCGTGCAGACGCCTTTGTAATTCAGAGAGGGGTACATGGGAACCATCACTACCTAGCAATGCCACAAACCATGCCAGCCTCTCCGATTCCCCGACCGAGAGCGCCTGAGCCCTACAATAACTTCTAATTTGCTGGTAAGGAAGGTAGTGGGCTTCCTGGAAGCCAAACTGCGTTTTCACCTGATCCCAAGGTAGCCAGTGAAGGCCGGGAGTCTGTAACAAGTCCTGAAGCCGCATGATGTTCTTTTCCCTCCATGACTGGAACATAGTGTTCTCTCTACCCTGGGGGAACGCCGGCAAAGACCACAGTGGAAGCCTGGGCGACAAGTAGCAAGGAAGGCCATAAATCTTCCTAATCGCCTTCCACGCCATTATGGTATCTTTCAATAGAATGGACTGTCTTATTGACACCGGAATATCTTTCAGTCTGGAGTGAAGCAAAGCCTCAAGATCCTCACCCTCAGCTAGTTCCCTTTCGAAGGCTATCGCCGAATAGTGACCCGTGCCCCACACCCAGTCTCGCACATGTCTTAATAGCGACGCTAGGTTGTAGTGACGAATATTCGGTAGCTGCAGCCCCCCCTCGTCTTTCAGCATCGTTAATTTGGCATAGGCGATGCGCGGCCTCTTGGTTTTCCAGAGGAAGCGGTTGAACGCTCTTTGCATCCTAACAACATCCGTATGTTTAAGCAGCAGTGGAATCGTCTGGAGCGGGTAGAGTAGCTTCGGGAAGCTTACCATTTTAATTAAATGGGCCCTCCCACACACCGACAATGGCAGATCCTGCCATCTCTCCAGTTCATTTTCTATTTTGAGGAAGAGAGGGGGGTAATTCAGAGCGTATATTGACGCAGGGGTACGCCCAATTTTAATTCCCAAGTAGGTCAAGTAATCTTTCCGAATTTCCACCCTATTTTGTAAATCGTTGGCTACGGGGGATCTGTGGTCCAGGAACAGTAGCTGGCTTTTTGTCGCATTGACCCTATAGCCTGTAGCACCACCATAAAGATTTAAAGCCTCTAACGTCCTCTCTAATTGACGCTCCGGATCTCTAAGATATAACAAGATGTCATCTGCAAAGCAGCTGACCTTCAGCTCCTTGGACCCTATTCTAATGCCGTCAAAGGTGTCAGATTTAATCAGCCATCTCACCAGGGGTTCCATTGCCAGGTTGAAGAGCAACGGGGACAAGGGGCAGCCCTGCCGCGTGCCCTTTTCCAGAGTGATCGGCTTGGATAAAAAGCCCGGCACACTCACTCGTGCCTGGGGGTTATCATAGAGCGCCCTCAGGAAATTTCTGAAGCGACCTGTGATGTTAACCCTGTCCAGCACCATATCTAACCATTGCCAATTGACATTGTCAAATGCCTTCTCGGCATCCACTGCCAACAACGCTGGAGAAGGACCGCTTTTAGACTCTTTATATCCGCTCAGGGCTGCCAACACCTTGCGTATATTAGTCACCGCAGATCTCCCTTTCATGAATCCTACCTGATGCGAACCAATTAAACTAGGCACACAATCAGCCAATCTATTGGCCAAGATTTTCGACAGGATCTTCACGTCCTGGTTTATCAGGGAGATCGGCCTGTATGCGCTGGGCTGCATCAAATCCCTTCCCGGCTTAGGGAGGATCTTTATGTAAGCCGTCTTACCTGAGTCAGGAAGATTTCCCCCAGCCATAATGCTATTGAATATACCACTCAACGTCGGGGATAGTTCTGGGATCAAGGCCTTATAGAATTCCGCAGGGAATCCATCCGGGCCCGGGGCTTTGCCATTCGACAGGGATTTGATTGTCGACCCTAGTTCCTCGTCACTGACGTCTCGGCTCAACGATTCCAGTTTTTCGGTGGACAGGCGTGGCAGGTCTACCATGTCTAAGAGGTTCCTAGCTTCCTGGGGCCTGGGGGGATCACTCGCATACAGCGCTTGGAAGTAGTCGCCCAATACTCCCACAATATCTTTCGGCTGGGAGCACAACTTTCCCAATTTATCTTTAAGGGGATGCAGGGTTGTCTGTTTGACGTATGGACGAGTTAAATTCGCAAGCAGCCGCCCCGCCTTATTGCCCACCCGAAAGAACTTAGCCTTCTGATAATCCCCAAACCACTTTTCCTGCCTTTCCTGACAGTAGTCAAAACTGTGCTTGGCTGTAACCCATAGGACTTTATTGGGGGTTGTGGGATTTTGTAGGAATTCAGTGTATGTCTCCCGCACCTTCTGGGTGGCTTCCTCAAATTTTCTCCTTGCTTCTCTCTTTTTCCCTATCGAATAGGACATTATTCGGCCCCTGAGTACCGCTTTGGCCGCATCCCAGAATAGATTCTGGTTCGACGCCTGATCCGCGTTGTCCTGCGAGTATTCCCACCACCACCCTTTTAGCTTATCTGTAAAATCCCTATCCTTGGTTAAGTGCAGGGGCATTCTCCATATAAAATCCTGACCTCTGGGAACTGTGTCCACTATTTCCATAACCACTGGGGCATGGTCCGAGATTAATAAGTCAGAGATTTCCACCAATTTAACTCTGGACAGCATCCTCTGAGATGCCAAGAAATAGTCAATCCGGGACCATGACCCCATGGCATGGGAATAATGGGTATATTCGCGATCCACTGGATGACGGTAACGCCAGGCATCATACAGGCCCGTTTTCTGTATCAGAGGGAGTAACGTCTGGGCCCTATACTGCCGAGTATTATTTTCGGAGGTACCACGTTTCCTGTCCTCCTGTTCGTTATGCACTCTATTAAAGTCTCCTGCCACTAATAGCATCTGTGAGTCCTCTCCTAAGATATCTTGTTCCAAGGACTTGTAAAAGTCCATCTGGGAGGTGTTGGGTGCATAGACATTGTGCAGGACTATCTGCCCCACTGGAGAATCTAAGCTCACTCGCATCCATCGACCCTGCTTGTCAGTAGATACCGAGGAAATCTC